>NC_044351.1:2565000-2865000 GCF_007364275.1 Archocentrus centrarchus
ACGCACCTGAGCGGCCTGCTCGAGCAGAACCAGGAGCCGCAGGGAGGCCGAGAGAGCATCAACTCCAGGGAGAGAGGGAGAGAGAGAGAGAGAGAGAGAGGGTGGTGAAAGGGATTTAAAGTGTAACATCAGTAGATCTCAAGGTTTTCGTGTCATGCTCATTATGTTGTGATAGAACCAGGAGGGGGAAGTAGAAACATCTAAATCTCTATCTAAATATCTAATCAGCCAATCACATGGCAGTAACTGCTCACAGCTCGTGGTAGATTGTCCAGAAAATTCAATTCAATTTTATTTATATAGTGCCAAATCACAACAAACAGTTGACTCAAGGTGCTTTATATTGTAGGTAAAGACACTACAATGATACAGAGAAAGTGAACCCCTATGAGCAGCACTTGGTGACAGTGGGAAAGAAAAACTCCCTTCAAACAGGAAGAAACCTCCATCAGAACCAGGCTCAGGGAGGGGGGGTCATCTGCCACGACTGGCTGAGGGTGCGGGGAGAGAGACAGGACAAAAGACATGCTGTGGAAGAGAGCCTGAGATTAATAATAAGTAGTGATTAAATGCAGAATGGAGTATAAACAGAGTGAAAAAGAAGGAAAGGTCTGCAGAAGAGCATCTCTGAGCGTACAACACTTGAAGCAGATGGGCTACAAGAACAGAAGACCACACCAGGTGCCATTGATTAAATGCCACACAGTCAAAAATACAAAAGTAGAGAAAACCTAAAAATCCCCCAAACTGAAAACCTTGGTCCAGGAACCATTACAGCGTCAGTCAGCCGAAACATTAAAGCACTGACGTGCTTCAGAGTCCTGGCTTTCACGCTGAGGTTAGTTTCCCTTCATAACTCACAGGCTGCTTTAAATACTCTGTTCATTTTAAAATAAGAAACTAAGTAATCACACAGTTAATATATCTTGGCAAAACTATAATACTCAGTTTAATGTGAGAAGTCCTGAAATAGCTATTTTCATTCCTGGTCATTCATGTTCATTTTTAAACAATAGTAAAATCTGAAGCAAAAATCATCCAAATGTTAGTTGACAGAAGAAAAAATTTACAACAATCAAAAATAAACTGTTATAACTCAAAATTATTTTTTGTTTCCTGGAAAGATGGCTCACAGTATTAAAAAGATGACACTGATCCCTTTTCATTGAGACACGATGTTAATAAATGGAGGTTTCGTGTTCAGGGAGCTCTCAGGTTTGAGGATCTGAGTGTTTATGTGATTTATTTTTCTTTCTCATTATGTTACATATAGTCAGATTCATCACAGTTTAAATAAACCTGAGCTTCCGAATCTTTTATGTTTGTTTAAAGCACGTGAACGCATCGCTTTGCGTCTGTGTTTTTCCAGTTATCCGTGAAGGCAGCCTGCCCGCATTTGACGGCCTCTGATTGGTCCGATTAGTGCTATTTGCACCACGTGACACCGGACATGGCCGCCAGTGAGCCGAGTAAAGAAGGTATGTTGAAGTTTTTAACGTGTTCGCGGCTTTAATGGCGCTGCTCTGAGCTCAGGGTGCGCAGGTTTGGGTAGGAGCTACTTTACGAGTCCGCGGGAGTTCAAAACCAGCAGATAAAGGCTCAAAAAAGCAGTTCAGTCGGCAGGAAACCACCTGGCGAAGCTACCAGGCTAGCTTTAACATCCAAGACTTAGCTTCTAAACAGCAGTTTATCCAGTAATCCAGCAATAATCCAACAGTCTGACAGGTGTGATGTACACCAGCATATAGTCTGATTATTGAGTTATTTAATTAATTTACAAACTGATTTAAAACTGACTGGTGCTGAGAAAACTGTTCAGAGGCTTGGACTTAGCTGGCTTGGAGTAAGATGTGTGTGTATGTGTGTCAGTGTGGTGGTGGATAAGGTGTAGTCTCTTCTCTCTCAGGCGAGGACAGCATCCTGGAGCCGCTGTGTTTTCCGGAGCAGCCGTCCGACCATTCCGGCGTGCCCGGTCTGCGATGTGCCGGTTCCGAGCCGCTGGTCTGCCTGTTCTGCTCCGAGTCGGTCCCCCCGCTGCAGAAGGACGTCCTCCTCAAACACCTGCTGCTGGAGCACAAGCTCGTCATCGCCGACGTCAAACTCATCGCCGACCTCCCAAAGTAGGAGCCGACCAACTGTTTGGTCACGTTTGCATGTTTTATCATTTACAATTTAGGGCTGGATCACATCAGCCATCATCCTTTGGGGTGAGAGCTCAGTGAAGAGGGGAAACACAAAAATACCCGTCCGTGCCTTTCAGTTGCAGACCCGACGCTGTGCTTCTGTGATAAATCCTGACCGTAGCATTCTGACACCAGAAGAGGTTTATGTGCTGGCGCAGGCCTCAGGTTGGGTAAAATCACTCTGCAGTTCTGGTGGTTTTACTGACAGGTTTCCTGTTCTCCACCAGGTACATGCTGTACTGGAGGGGCAGATTCCTCGAGCAGCCGGTCACCGATTTCTGCAGCGTCATCAAAACCAACTCCACAGGCCCTGTCGGTAAGTCCCAAGGGGACCTGACCTTTCATTAGTCTTAAAAAGGCTCTAAAAACCATAAAAAAAAGAGTCACTAAAAACTCTTCTTCCTCGCTGACCTGACAGAGAAACAGGAGGACTACTTCCTGTTGTGTGACGTCCTTCCAGAAGACCGAATCCTCCGAGAGAAGCTCCAGCAGAAACGACTGGTGAGGATGGAAACACTCAGGAGTGAAGTTTTTTTTTTAGGGGAAAAAAGCTTTTAAACTTTATTTTGAGGCAAAGTCTGAAAAGGGCAGATTTGACTGGTGATTGTACACATGCAGGTTTTATGTCCCTGTAACTACTGAATGCCTGCCCAACTAAGTACCCAGAGGCATTTCAAGAGATCCAGATAAACTCAACTCCACCAGCAGATTCGGTTTCTTAAAGATCTGTAAAGGATGCTGAATTCTGAGTTCTTTTGACTCTGATGTCCCACAGGAGGAGGTTCTGGAGCAGCAGCAGAAGGAGCGAGACGACAGCAGCTTCCATCGTCTCTGCATGTTCTGCAGCGAAGAGTTCACAGGAAACAGGTGAAGCACTGCAGGATCCCTGAAACCCTGCATGTGTTAGTCAGATTAGAGCAGATAGAAGGTAGATGTTCCTTTAATCTTGTTAATAAAAGCTTTTGAAGGCTTCTTTGCTCATTGTAGGTCACAGTTTGCGTCATCCTTTTATGATATAATCCCAGATTTTGTATTGAAAGCTGCTTTCATAAATATGCCTTAAACAGCGGCGCCTCTTGGATTATTCATGGTTCTTCTGGTACTTGGCAGGTTCCTCTGACTAATCTGGTTCCACACATTTTTACCAAGAACCTGATCTGATACCAGTGCAGCACCTCAGACCCTCAGCACCTCAGACCCCTCCCACCTCACTGTGGGAGGGGTCAGAGATGTAACCCAGTGATTTTCTTCCCTCAGAAATGACTCCACCTTGTTCTTCTGCTAGCTAACGGTCAACCCTGTACAGATGTGGGCTGGTTCATAAATGGCATCGAGGCAGAGTGGGCTCCTCACTGGTGCTGCTCACCACAGTTCTTCTGTGGATCCAGGCGGCCTCTGTGTCTTTTTACCTCTAGTTTTACTTCTGTCCATTTTCTGCCACTTATCTTGGTCCGGCTCGTGGAGACAGCAGTCTGAGCAGAGATGCCCAGACCTCCCTTTGCACAGCTTCCTCCTCCAGCTCTTCTGGAGGCGGCTCAGACACTGAGGTGTTCCCAAGCCAGCCGTGTCCTGTGTCTGTCCCAGTGTCTCCTCACATTTGGATGTGTCTGAAACTTCAGAGGAAGCTCATTTCTGCTGCTTGTATCTGATCTCACTCTGTCAGTAACTGCTCACAGCTCGTGGTAGATTGTCCAGAAAATTCAATTCAATTCAGTTTTATTTATATAGCGCCAAATCACAACAGTCGCCTCAAGGCGCTTTGTATTGTGGGTATAGACCCTACAATAATACAGAGAAAACCCAACAGTCAAAAACGACCCCCTATGAGCAGCACTTGGAGACAGTGGGAAGGAAAAAATCCCTTTAAACAGGAAGAAACCTCCAGCAGAACCAGGCTCAGGGAGGGGGGGTCATCTGCTGAGGGGGGGCTGAGGGGAGAGAAAAGACATGCTGTGGAAGAGAGCCAGAGATAAATAACAATTAATGATTAAATGCAAAGCAGAGTATAAACAAAGTAAATAAGGTGAATGAAAAGAAACAGTGCATTATGTGAACCCCCCAGCAGCCTAGGCCTATAGCAGCATAACTAAGGGAGGGTTCAGGGTCACCTGATCCAGCCCTAACTATAGGCTTCACGTTCACCAATCGGATCAATCGGCGTCCCCATCAATACAGAAACTTGAACTCCTCCAGCTGGGGCAGTCGCTTCTTCCCAACCTGAAGTGGGTACGCCATCGTTCTCCAGCTGGGAATCATGGCCGACACTTGGAGATTAAAAAAAAATTTTTTTTTTTATACCTTTATTTTACCAGGTGAAATGTTTGAGAACCACTTCTCATTTACAAACATGACCTGATTTGACTTGATTGTACACCAAGAACCAATCTGAGATCTGTCAGAGCTGAACACCCAAACGATTCGAGCACAGCATTAACAGTAAAATGTCGCTAGTTTGTTCTGAAAGAAAGTTCCATGCTGAGAGAATTTTTAGATGTTCCAGATGTTTTGTTTAATACATTAAAAATCCATCCACGTGATGTTTCCAGGTCGTCTCTGCTGAACCACATGGCCAGAGAGCATTCCTTCAGCATCGGGCTGCCAGACAACATCGTCTACTGCAGCGAGTTCCTCGACACGCTGCAGGACAAACTGGACAAGTACAGCCAGAGATTTTTATTCACTGGGTTTTGTTTTCAACTCAGTTTAGTTTCTGGTTGACTTTTATTTGCTCTTTGCTCCCTTTAGTCTACAGTGTTTGTACTGCGAGAAAATGTTTCGAGATAAAACCACGCTGAAGGATCACATGAGGAAAAAAGCTCACCGCCGCATCAACGCCAAAAACCACGAATACGACCGCTTTTACGTCATCAACTATCTGGTAAAGAGCAGTGACACTGCACTCACCCCGGTCAGGATCCTGTAAGGCTTTAGGTGGCAAGAAGAAAAGCAGCTGGAGACAGTCTGGTTTCATTCAAGCTGAGAAAAATGAAAAGTGTCCAAACATGAAGCAAACACAGTGTGTGTGAATGTGGTTGGTTGGGTATTAGATTGAGTTCAAGGTGTCTCCCCTGTCCTTGTCAGGAACTGGGGAAAACGTGGGAGGAGGTGCAGAGCGAAGATGATCGTGAGCTGGTGGACGATGAAGATGAGTAAGTATCCTGAGCGGGAAGCATCAGGGTCAGAAGTCTCCAGTCTGAGGCCAAAGCATCCAGATTTTCTGACTTAAACCCGACTGCTTCATTTAGACCTGTAAGGATGGAGTTTTAAAGTATCAGAGAATCAAACGCTAAGACTTTGTATCTAAATCATCTCTACATTGTGTTGAAGAAAAATCAACTGAAGTTAAAGTAGAGCTGGGCTGTAATACTAGTTTGTACCACCAGATGGTGCAAATCAACGTTACCTTTTATTTTCTCTAAAGTCATGCTATCGCCCGCAGTGATTGGTCGGACTGGCAGGCTCATCCGGTCTCTGCTGTGTGTCTGTTCTGTGATCAGCTCTCAGAGACGATGGAGCAGATCTACGCACACATGAAGGTACAGCAGGACAACAGACATCGCAGATCTTCCTCAGAAACGTGTTTTCCAAGTTTTTTTTCTTCCTGAGACTTCCACAAAAATCTGAATCCATCATAAGCACAAAACAAGATAAACTTTACCCACATAATGTGAAATTAGAAAAAAGTGCTCTCAAAATCGGATGAACCCGAACAGACTGACAGGGAAAAATCAGCACGGAACACTAAAATTTTAGCGAAACAGTTTATTTAATGTGAAGTGTCTCTTACTATGAAAAGCTTCTCTATGTCGAGCATGTTTACAGGCGAATAAAAAGCTGTTCCCACTGTAACCTTAAAATCTGGGACTCGACCTTGGCTGCACAGATGATGAAGGATGTTAGGATATGAAATGAAGATGCGCTGGAGGTCGGGCAGTTGCTGTTTCTGCTGCGTATCCTGGTTAAACTCCGTATAAAGTGCATTTCTGCTCATGTGTGAAGATTTTGCCTAAGAAAGACATTTATTTCATTTTTCATGGCGGTGCAGGCGAGACCGCTGAAATGTCCTTAAATGGCCACCATACTGAGGATGAACGGAAACATTTCTCTTCATTTTATTTGTTAGTGCTGAAGTTTATAACGTGACCCTGAGATCTTTCTGTTTCTGATCATCTTGTAGGAGGCTCATGACTTCGATCTCCACAACCTGAAGACAGAACTGAGTAAGTAAAAGCTCCACAGGGAGCAGATTCCTGACACAGCACACGGGTTTGACTGCAGTGGTATTTAAAAGCACAATTTTCTCTTCTTCTTTCTGAGTGTATTTGATGCTCTTCCTTCCTCAGACCTCAAGTTCTACCAGCAGGTCAAACTGGTGAACTTCATCCGGCGGCAGATCCACCAGAGCCGCTGCTACGGGTGCACGCGGACGTTCGACTCCAGAGCGGACGTCCTGCGTCACATCATGGCTGAAGGTCACGTGATGAAACTGCCGGAGATGTCCACCTGGGACCAGCCGCAGTAAGTGTACCAGCTGGTCTTTATCGAAGTCTCTGTGGTCCTGGGCGATGATCCAGCGAGAGGAGCAGGCTTTAAAGCGGTCGCTCACTTTACAGTCTTTGCATTTTAGTTTACACAGCTGCTGATGAACCCTCAGCGGCTGTGAGGTGAGGCGAATGTATTTCGTTTGCATTATTTTTATATGTTGCTGAGTATCTTTGAAAACAGCTGAGTCATTCCAGGACCACTCCAGGCTGAAGTCTAAACTTTGGATCTCTCCGCAGGTATTACTTCCCCACGTACGAGAACGATGCTCTCCTGTGTACGCTCTCCGACAGTGACGAAGACGAAGGTGACGAGACGCATCACGGCGAGGACATCCCGGTCATCGCGGAGGACATCTCTAACCTGAGAGCGCTCAAACAGACCAGCGTCCTGAAGCAGCTGCTGAAGGACAGAGGAGGCTGCAGCTAGGACCACAGATGGACTGATTTTATACGTCTGACTCTCCTCTCTGCAGCCGGACACACGACACGATGCTGTCGTTTATAACTTTGGGAAAAATACCACCGTGATATGCAGTAGACACATCAAACAATAAAGCAGAGCTGAAACATCTGTTTTCTGGAATGTCCACTTTATTATTTCTTTGGTAACTTGTAACTCAGCTGGATTCAGATGCTGTTAATAATACCCAGACTGAGCTGTGACACTTTACAGCAGTGATTAAAGAACAGTTTGTCATGCCTGAAACGTCAGTCCTACTTGGTGTTCTTCTTGTTTTTTTGCTGGCATGATGTTCTGCATCACTTTGGCGAGCGAAACCTGCAGCGAGTCTCCACCACGTCCTTCAGGTTGGGGCTTGCATTCGCAAACACGCAGAACTGAAAAGAAGCAAGAGGTCACGAAGGTCACTGAATAAACCCTTTTACTCACCCTGCTACGAAACTGCTTGATTTCTGTTTCCTGTCTTTGTTTTAATAATGAGGGCGGACCGCTCTGAACACTCAGATTCTTGGTCAGACAGTATGAGCTACAGACTGAGAAACCAGCTTCCCTCTCCTGCTTCATCCTCTTCTCTGACTCTAATGTGGTTCTAATTTACAAAAGCAGCACCGTCTTGTATGCAGTAAGACTAAGTGACTGAGGCCATAAACACATCAGCAAAGTGTACTGAGGTCACAAAATCATCTGAGCTGTAGGATCATTTTCTCATAGATTTCTGTACAATCGGACTTCTTTTTAAAACCAGAGGAGTCAGTTTGGCAGAAGGAGAAATTAGAAACCTGATTTCATTTATTTTTAATCCACAAACAGAGGAGAATTAAACAAATGAGGCTTGGCTGATGGAAGTTTCAGTGCTCCTGGAATAATTACAGTATTTTTATCTAGCATAACAAGGCAACGGTAGGTTGATATTGTCTTACATTTGCCACCAGAAGCTGCAGTTCACATCAGCACAGACACAGCTGCCACTGCTGAGTGAAGTGAAAGACGACCAAACATGCTCAGCTGTGCACTTTACCTCTGCTGAGGCAGGGCTGCAGCAGGTGGGTGAGCTTGGAGTGTGGAGAGCATTACACTTCAGGGAGCTAAACACCTGGATCAGAAACAGAAGGACTGCACTCAAAAAAAGCATCATTTAATGATGTGGCTCATAGTGTACATGGGCAAGTCACCCCTGATACATCCATCAGTGTGTGTGTGTGTGTGTGTGTGTGTGTGTGTGAATGAGGCTTATCATGAGCAAACACTTTGAGTGCTCAGAGCAGAAAAGCACGTCATAAGTATCAGTCCATTTACCGTATGCAGCTCTGCTGGGATCAAAGCTGGACTTTGGGACTTCCAGCAGTTAAAGCAGGTGATGAGGGTGTTCTCATACTTGTCCCAATGCTGTCAGTGATTTATCGATGACGGGGGCCTCCACCAGCCTCTGACCCTCAGCTTCTGTCTGGTGAGGTCACAAAAAGTTAGTGTACCGCAAGACAAATAACAACTAAATAGATTAACAATTCTTTTCACCCATCTCCATGACTCTGAGAATGTCGGCCTCGGTCTGGACCTCGACCTGAGTCAGTCCTGGGACCGAAACAGATTCCTCACCGAAGCGCCGAGACTTTTAGCAAGCAGTTCGTTCAGAGTTTTTGACAGAAAACTCTCGGTGCTCGTGAAACTCATACGTTCATGGTGTAGGAGACCTCGACTTTCTCTGAACAGCGCGGCAGCTCTCGCACTGACCTGAGAGAAACAAACTCTCGTTAGTGCCAGCTCGCAGCACCTCTCGCTGTAAGCAGACCGGAGGTAACGAGAGAGCGTGAGGAGGTCTGGTGGTTTTGAGTTGCTGGTCTTTGTCTCCTCTCTGACAGGAAACTCAGCCTCTCTGTGAACAGACCCTCTTCTGTCAGTGGGGAGCTGTTGCTTCTCCTCATCAAATATTGATGAAAGACTGTCAGGAGACAGTTTCATCTCACTAAGCCCCTAATACCAAATCATGTTCCAGGAAGGTAGCAACTACAAGGGAATTCCCAAAGTTTATTCCCAGCTATTCAACTCAGTTCAGTTTAGTTCTATTTATATATTGTAAGATAAAGACCCTACAATAATACAGAGAAAAGCCAACAGTCAAACACACTCGGCAACAGTGGGAAAGAAAAATTCTCTTTTAACAGGAAGAAACCTCCAGCAGAACCAGGCTCAGGGAGGGGGGGTCATCTGCTGTGAGGGGGGAGAGACAGAAATTAATAATAACTAATGATTAAATACAGAGTGGGATATAAACACAGTGAAAAGACATGAATGAAATGAAAAAGAAACAGTGCATTATGGGAACCCCCCCCAGCAGCCTAGGCCTATAGCAGCATAACTAAGGGAGGGTTCAGGGTCACCTGATCCAGCCCTAACTATAAGCTTGATCATAAAGGAAAGTTTTAAGCCTAATCTTAAAAATAGAGAGGGTGTCTGTCTCCTGAATCCAAGCTGGGAGCTGGTTCCACAGAAGAGGGGCCTGAAAGCTGAAGGCTCTGCCTCCCATTCTACTCTTAAGTATCCTAGGAACCACAAGTAAGCCAGCAGTCTGAGAGCGAAGTGCTCTGTTGGGGTGATATGGAACTATGAGGTCTTTGAGATAAGATGGGGCCTGATTATTTAAGACCTTGTAGGTGAGGAGAAGAATTTGAAATTCTATTCTAGATTTAACAGGGAGCCAATGAAGAGAAGCCAATATGGGAGAAATCTGCTCTCTCTTTCTAGTCCCTGTCAGTACTCTAGCTGCAGCATTTTGGATCAGCTGAAGGCTTTTCAGGGAGCTTTTAGGACAGCCTGATAATAATGAATTACAATAGTCCAGCCTAGAAGTAGTAAATGCATGAATGAGCTTTTCAGCATCACTCTGAGAAAGGATGTTTCTAATTTTAGAAATATTGCGCAAATGCAAAAAAGCGGTCCTACATATTTGTTTAATATGTGCATTGAAGGACATATCCTGGTCAAAAATGACTCCAAGATTTCTCACAGTGTTACTGGAGGCCAAAGTAATGCCATCCAGAGTAAGTATCTGGTTTGACACCATGTTTCTAAGATTTGTGGGGCCGAGTACAAGAACTTCAGTTTGATCTGAATTTAGAAGCAGGAAATTAGAGGTCATCCAGGCCTTAATGTCTTTAAGACATTCCTGCAGTTTAACTAATTGATGTGTGTCATCTGGCTTCATTGATAGATAAAGATGGGTATCATCTGCATAACAATGAAAATGTATGCAATACTGTCAGAGTCTGTAAGAAGATCATTGGTAACCTTCACTAATGCTGTTTCTGTACTGTGATGAATTCTGAAACCTGACTGAAACTCTTCAAATAAACCGTTCCTCTGCAGATGATCAGTTAGCTGTTTTACAACTACTCTTTCAAGAATCTTTGAGAGAAAAGGAAGGTTGGAGATTGGCCTATAATTAGCTAAGACAGCTGGGTCAGTGATGGCTTTTTAAGTAGAGGTTTAATTACAGCCACCTTGAAGGCCTGTGGTACGCCTCCTGTGCCGCTGATACCTGAAATGACCAAATACAGAAATCGTTGCCGAGGTGACATCAGCATGTAGAGCAGTTTGAAGCCTGAGCTTTTGGCTCACGTGGATCATCTGTACATATGTGACCTCATTATTAGAAACTATGGCCATGTTTAATATGAACATCCACCACTGTAGCAGAATATAGATGACATGAAAGATTAATAAATATATCAACCTGAAGAACTCTTTCAAATATGTCTCTTATATAAACTCTGCCTTGCTGATTTTGCTGCACGGGATACTTTCTATTTTTCAGCGCCCAAATGTTTTGTATCTGTCATGAAATTTGGTCCCAGAACACGCTTCAGGCCAGACAAAGTCTGAGCAGCTGGTGATCCCCGGCACATAGTCTGTCTGTGCCACGGAGCAGTAAAATCCTCGCTGATTGCTCCTTTTAAAAGAGGTGGACGTATTTCTTCTCCTGGATGAGCTGCCGGCTGTTCTGGCAGCCGAGTGGCGGTGGAGCGCTGGGTGAATAACAGCGGGACTCATTCTGCCTCGGCTCAGGCTTCACCGCGGGCCAAATTAAAAATGACACGCAATGAAAGCGCAAAGGAAACGATTTTCCCCAGAGAACAATCTGGAAAATTACCCTCTATTCACACAGACAGAGAGAGTATTGACAGAGTATCACACTCTCTCACAGCCAGTCAGCTTTTGTTGCTTTCTATCAGAGCAGCCTCAGAACATCTGCTGCTCCTGCTAAACCCTCAAACACAGTACCTGTGTGTTTGTGTGGAGCTCAGAGAGCTCTTATTGGAGCTGCTGGTGGCTGCTTATCATCTGATCTGCAGCCACAGCTGATGGGTTTGATTCTGAGCAGCAAGAATGGGCTCAAAGTTTGAACCTAAAGCACAAATTTAGTTTGATTTAGTTGTCACTAAAACAAGCTCCTCGATACACTGCAGTGGATGATGAAGAAAAGCACATCTCTGTGTATCACTATTACCTCTTTTCTATGGACGAGGTTCCAGGTTTGGTAAATGGTATATAATGCTTTTCTACTCTGTCTGAGCACTCAAAGCAATTATACAACATGTTTACATTTACCCCATTCACACCCATTCAAGCAAGCACTTCCATGATTAACTAAGCTAAGTGCTTTTATTATCTAACATTCACACACATCAAATCCAGTTTTTCTTTTTGGGCACAAATGTTATGCAGTGGAAACTGGGTTGTTTCTGTGGGACTGAAGTTCTTACAGCAGCTCAGTGGCTGGAGTTGTTGCTTCCTTTATCAAAGCAGCCCTCCTATTTCTGAGAAAATCATAGACTGTATATAAAAGATGGAAGCAGGCATCAAAGTTCTTCTAGAAGTTTTGCTGTTGCAGAGTTCTCCCATAGATTTCAGTTTGGGATTTTTCAAGGCAATATTTCCCTCTTATAATGTCTTTGGTGCAAGTGTAGCAAGCTGCCTTCATGAACTACTCGGGTGCAACCACAGGCACAGATACCTGATAATTAGGACTAAGTAACATCCAGATAAAATCCTAAAATTTCAAAATTGTAGCTCCGCCTTCTTGGACAGTCCGTTAGTCCAATGAAGCACACAGCAGCCATATTATTGGTCAGATAACTGCATTAAATGCTCCAAAAGGCTCCAACAGCAAATACACGGTCCAGAGGTCCAGTTCAGGGACTCCAGTTAGCTGAGGTGAAGCCTAGCAGACAGCTAGCAGCTACAGTTTCTTGTGTCACCCTGTCAGTCAGAGAGACCACGCCCCTAATAATGCAAACTTTAAGTCTTAATAAAATCCAATGAGGCGAGTTAGAGACCAAAACAGCTTTGTAGCAGGCTGTAAATGTGTTTATTTCTGCAGTGAGGTTGGACATTTTAATGTGATTGAGCCTCTGGTGGACATTAGAAGAACTGCAGGTTTGTCAGTTATTTCATGTTTCATGTGAAAGGTTCATGTTTGGATTCAGAAAGACTGCTGAAACCTCTTAGAGACTTCTTTTATTTACAGTGGATACAGAAAGTATTCAGACCCCTTTAAATTTTTCACTCTTTGTTTCACTGCAGCCATTTGCTAAAATCAAAAAAGTTCATTTTATTTCTCATTAATGTTCACTCAGCACCCCATCTTGACAAAAAAACAGAAATGTAGAAATTTTCGCAAATTTATTAAAAAAGAAAAACTGAAATATCACATGGTCATAAGTATTCAGACCCTTTGCTGTGAAGCTCATATTTAACTCACATGCTGTCCATTTCTTCTGATCCTCCTTGAGATGGTTCTACTCCTTCATTGGAGTCCAGCTGTGTTTTAATTAAACTGATTGGACTTGATTAGGAAAGGCGCACACCTGTCTATATAAGACTTCACAGCTCACAGTGCATGTCAGAGCAAATGAGAATCATGAGGTCGAAGGAACTGCCCAAGGAGCTCAGAGACAGAACTGTGGCACAGATCTGACCAAGGTTACAAAAGGATTTCTGCAGCACTCAAGGTTCCTCAGAGCACAGTGGCCTCTATAATCCTTACAGGGAAGAAGTTTGGGACGACCAAAACTCTTCCTAGACCTGGCCGTCCAGCCAAACTGAGCAATCGTGGGAGAAGAGCCTTGGCGAGAGAGGTAAAGAAGAACCCAAAGATCACTGTGGCTGAGCTCCAGAGATGCAGTAGGGAGATGGGAGAAAGTTCCTCAAAGTCAACTATCACTGCAGCCCTCCACCAGTCGGGGCTTTATGGCAGAGCGGCCCGAGGGAAGCTTCTCCTCAGTGCAAGACATATGAAAAAAACACATGAAGGACTCCCAGACTGTGAGAAATAAGGTTCTCTGGTCTGATGAGATGAAGATTGAACTTTTCGGCGTTAATTCTAAGCGGTATGTGTGGAGAACACCAGGCACTGCTCATCACCTGCCCAATACAATCCCAATAGTGACACGTGGTGGTGGCAGCATCATGCTATGGGGGTGTTTTTCAGCTGCAGGGACAGAACGACTGGTTGCAGTTGAAGGAAAGATGAATGCGGCCAAGTACAGAGATATCCTGAAAGAAAACCCCTTCCAGAGGGCTCAGGAGCTCAGACTGGGCCGAAGGTTCACCCTCCAACAAGACAATGACCCTAAGCAGACAGCTAAAATAACAAAGGAGAGGCTTCAGAACAACTCTGTGACCATTCTTGACTGGCCCAGCCAGAGCCCTGACCTAAACCCAACTGAGCATCTCTGGAGAGACCTGAAAATGGCGGTCCACCAACGTTCACCATCCAACCTGATGGAACTGGAGAGGATCTGCAAGGAAGAATGGCAGAGGATCCCAAATCCAGGTGTGGAAAACTTGTTGCATCATTCCCAAGAAGACTCATGGCTGTACAAGCTCAAAAGGTGCTTCTACTCAATGCTGAGCAAAGAGTCTGAATACTTATGACCATGTGATATTTCAGTTTTTCTTTTTTAATAAATTTGCAAACATTTCTACATTTCTGTTTTTTTCTTTCAAGATGGGGTGCTGAGTGAACATTAATGAGAAATAAAATGAACATTTTTGATTGTAGCAAATGGCTGCAATGAAACAAAGAGTGAAAATCTTTAAAGGGGTCTGAATACTTTCTGTACCCACTGTATAAGAGTATATTTTTATCTAGGAAGCGACACTGGGTGAAGTTACAGTTTACCTCCTTCTTTGTCTCACTGCTGTTTTTCTAGCTGCTCGTTAACGAGCCCCCAGTTTTAACAAATCTGAGGAAAACAACATTTTCTTATTACGTACTCTGCAGAAAGATCTTAACTTGTTTATTCTGCTTTTTACATTTTTAAAATGTTGTGAGTTTATATGGCTGCTGCCTCGGCCAAGCCTCTCCTGTTAGTGAGATTTGATCTCAAAGTTTCTGTAAATAAATAAATAAATAATGGGAGGCACAGTTTGAAGGGATTGCTCCCTCACTGACAACATGTGACAACATGCAATCACGGGATTGCGTATAACGACAGTTCTACATATTTTAAGCTTTCCACATCCAGCATCATTACCAAGCATCCCTCTCTAGGACTGAAAAATGTCACGAGCAAGCACAAGCATCTGGGTAGATGCAGACTTCCTTCTGGTACACAGGAAAACAAAACTCAGCAGAACATTCAGGATGAATAAATAGTTCTTCAGACCAGCGTTAAAATATTGACATTTTAATTTGGGGGCGAACTGGAAAGGTTTACCATTCATATAGATTTAATGCTTGTCTCTGATTGCTGTACTGCTTCCTGAAACCCGAGGGAAACGATGATGCAGTCAAAGAAACGGTCTCTTTAACACTTTTTTTGTGTATTTTTATGCTCCCTGAAGGCACAAAAGAGCTCATAAAAAAGCAGCATGTTTTGAAAAAAGACGAACAGGCGGAGACGAGAAGAAGCAGTTTGGGAGAATCGCTGCAGGATCATTTTAATGTGCTTAATGGACTGGCACAGCACAGACGGTACAAGCACGAGACTGCATTTAAATTTCATAACATCCACCAGCTCACCGGTGAACCATCTGGGGTTAGAGTTCATTCCCTGTTCATGGAATTATCTCCTGTTTGGAGCAACAAATGGAAAACACTGCAGGACTGATGCAGGAACCTCAACCCTATGAAACTGACCATGAAGATCTGCAGTATCTGCCCCTTCCTGATTTCTTAGTCTGTTGCATATTTGTCACACTGTTTCAGATCAAACAAATTTTAATATCAGACAAACTAAATACAAAATGCAGTTTTTAAATGATGATTTGATTTATTAAGGGGGAAAAAAGCTGTCCAAACCCACGTGACCCTGTGTGGAAAGGTCATTGCCCCCCTTGTTAAATCATGAATTAACTGTAATTAAACACATTTTTTGAAAGTGTGACAAATATGTGAAAAAGAAATCAGGAAGGGGAAAAATACTTTTTCACAGCACTGTACAGGATCAGGTAGAAGGCTGGAACCACTCGACTGGCTTTATTAGTAGCTGAGCTTTTGAATAAAACTAAAGATCTGCTGTCCACTGGTTTCAAAGCACATGCTGCTCGAAACCAGATCGGGAACATCTTCTTGAAAGGTCTTAGTTCATTTGTTCCATCAGGATCCTCTGTTGTTTGAGCCAAATATGTGAGGTGTGGAAAAAAGAACCCAAACTGAAATCTCGAGTTCCAGTCCAGATGTTCCAGTTTGGAGAAAATACAACCATCCAAATTTGTAAGAGTAGCTGATCTTCTCATCTTCTCACCAGTGTCTTTAAACCTGGATCTTCTGCTTCCGCAGCACTGGGAACAAAATGGAATAGGATCCATGAAAACGCACTGAGGCCTGGAAGTAGCTGAATGAGTGCTCAGTGTAAAAGAAGGGAGTAAAACCATTAACACACTGAAGTTTTTTTTTTTCCCCACTGTTAAAGGTCACAGTTGGAATCCACTGAAGTTAAACCCAAAGAAAAACATACAGCAGTGACATGATGGTGAAGTGATTTTAAGGATTCACGTCTCTAACAGGAAGCAATGAGGGAAGTCAAAGCGTTGAGACTAAGACGTTGGTTGGTGGAATTTTTCCATAAATATAAAAATAGAGACACTCGGTACATTCGGCCTCTCGGCCTCCTTAGCTGAAGAAGTCTTTGGAAATGGCCTCCACAAAGTTGGGGGCAGACATGAGGATCCCGATGGTGCAGAGGATGGTGAACAGAGAGAACGCCACCAGGCAGAGTCGGTCGATGACCGCCGCGGCGAACTTCCACTCGCTGCAGACCGTCTCCTCCTCGTCTTGGCCGCGGAAACGCCTGGCGATGTATCTCACCTCCTCCAGGATCAGGTTCAGCTCCGTCTCCAGGGCTGAGCCTCCAACCGCTCCCCCACCTCTTCCTCCAGCTCCAGCCCCACCTCCTGCTCTCAGGACATCTTCGTCACCACCAACAAGCCGTGAGCAGAGGAGCTCTGGTTCAGCGGGGGAACCATAGCTGAGTCCTTCCATGCCTCTGAAACCGACGTAGAGGAGGTTGCCGTTATTTACCTGAGGGTTGTGTCGCAGCGAGCCCTGGCTAACGCTGAGCTCCAGGCTGGACAGGCTGCCGCGCCGACGCTTGGCGGCATTGTGACACGCCGGCCGAACCTTCGCTTCGCCGGGACGCCGCATCCTCAGGAACCAGGCGCACCAGTTCAACAAAATCACACGAGTCTGAAGGAAGAGAAGAAAAGTAATTATTACAAATTATTTTTGTGATGTTATTGAGTCACTGATTCCTGTTTGTGGTTATCCTAGTAATGAGTTCCAGTTTTGCAATTCTGGTTTTTGGTTCCTTCACAACTTTATTGTCACACTTTAGATTAGGTTTGGTGCTTCTGGTTCCTCGTCTTCTCATGTCTTTGTATTTAATTTGCATCTTTGTTGTTTCCTGTGTGGCTTTCGCATCCCTGTGGAGGAGTTTTGACCCACTATTCTTTACAGCACTGCTTCAGTTCATCGAGGTTTGCAGCATTTATTTATGCACAGCAGAGAGGGGATTAAAGGAGACTGAGCCATTCGGCGTGACATCACCGAATGTGTATGCGACTGAAACCAGCGTCCGCCATATTTTTTTGTGTGCAGAAAGTTGTCAAAACACCCTTATTTATAATCAGCACAAGCCTACACACATGAGCGGTCCCACTCTCAATGACCTAAACGATTCATTCAGGTCATATTTTTGCCTTTTCCCAGTTAGCAGGAAATGAAAAGAATCAAGAGAAGACTCGGGAAAATAAGAAAAGGAAAAAAAGTTTTCAGCAATGATCTGAAAAAGACAACTGACGAAATCGATTAGCAACCACCTGTTCTGAGGATGCATATAAAACACTGTATATATTTATAAAAAAACTAAACAAATTATAAGGATCAATATGATAATTGTACAATGATATAATTCTAAACCTTTGTATCCCATAACGGCCGCGGCCGGCGTGTTTCTACTGTTTATAAAAAACTGTTGTACACACTTTATTTTAACATTTTAATAATATCAACACATATGAGCTGTTTCAGTAACCGCTGCTCTTAGCCACTGTTAGCCGCTGTTAGCTCGGGCTGCTGAAACTTTCTTTGAGGTGGATCTAACGTTGTAGACGACTCGAACACTGAGCCAATAAACTCTCATATGATGTGAGAATGTAATCAAACTGTTTATCAGAGGGACAGTGTGATTTCTAGGACATTCGAGCCTAACATTAGCTGGTACACAGTTAGTTTATAACCAGCTGTTGTTGGCTCCTGTCAGCCGTCAAAGTGTTGCAGGTCTGATCTGCTGAAAATCAGTAACTGCAACAATACCAGGAATAAATAAGCATATTTATGTATGTTTTATACCCGAGCTATTAAGATTTGAAGTCACATGCTGTTGCAGTGTTAGAGTATTGAGTATAAATATATTAAATTAATGGAGTAACTGCAAATTTTATCTAAATGTTTCACAAATATGTCTGAAATCAGCAAACACTCATTCTGATTCACTGAGCCTTATTTTTCTCCATTCATCATCAAACTGAATTCAACTTCTCACTATTCACACTGACTCAGTGACTCACAGCATTGATGCTCACCTCTATTTTTGTAGGAAAACAATCAAATGTGACCCTTGCTGGGGTCAGTGGAAGCCTTGCTGTTATTGCTGCAGTAAAATCAGGCACCTTTGGTGGTCATTCTCGCAGACATTCAGGAAACCTTCGGACAATCAGTGCAAAACACACTGAGCCCAACGCAACACAACAGACAAATAAAAGAGTTTGAGTCTGGCTTCCTCCAAATGTGCTGCAGTGCATTATGGACAAACATCTACACTTTGGTCCTAAGGACATTGTTCCAGAAGTCTTTGTGGTTTTTCTCAGATGCAGCTTTACAAACCTGCCATGATGCCATGTTCTTTTAGAGAGAAGAGGCTCTCACCTGCACTGCAGGGAGTCTAAGGTTCAGGTTATCTTTTTATTTATTCTGAAGTCACACATATTGTATTTTACATTGATCACATGCAGTAGGATGCTAACAGGAGCACAGTGCTGCACGTTGAAAAACACCACAACAGGGAAGCCCAGTGGATTAAAATGTGATGGGTATCAGTTTGTGAGTGAGACTGTGAGACGGCGAAAGCAGGAAATTTCTTCTTCACAAAAAAAAAAAAAAAAAAAAAAATTGACAATTAACTCATTAACAAGAAGAGTTTTTATACCGAAATGTTTTTTCTCCATATCTTAATTACTGATCTGGTATCAGTTTGGATTTATTTTGCCTACAGTAAAAAAAAAAAAAAAAGGGAGTTGCAGCAATTTCTGGGAAATCAGAATCTCATTAATATACAAATGTATGCAGAAAGATGCTCTGCAGTCTAATCAGATCACCTCCTCCATATGCATGTGTGAAGCTTCTAGCATGTTCACATGAAGTTACAGAGTAAGGAGAGAAGAAGAATTACAGCATCCTTATCTGAAGGTTGACTTTACAGAGTGTGTAAGTTAAAAATATTTACGTGAAAATGAGTTGATTAAAATTCATTTATGCACAAATGTGTTTATGCGGAACAAATGTGCACGCACATGAGAGAGATGTGAGTTTCATGTGTGATGCAGGAGCAGTTAGGACATAAAAATAGAGCATGAATAAAGTGGATGGGGGGGGGCTGCTCGCCTCTCCGAGGAAATCTTCTCAGTCCAATATTTCAGCACACACACACACACACACACACACACACACACGCTCATTAAATATTTAGCTGTCAAACACTGTTGACGGACAGAGTCTGAACATCAGTCAGCCCTCCAACATTTTACTGCTTCAGTCTGAGTCATCCAGCAGTTCAGCAGCACCTTCAAATTACAGCCTGCTCTTCTTTCATTCGCCTGTCTTTCCCTTTCTGTGCCTGCCTGTTACAGTCTACCTTGATTTCCTTTCACTTTTTTAAAACTTCTCTTCACTTTTCCATCACTTCCATTTCTTTCCACACAACCCTCAGTGGTTCTTCTACAATGAGTAGACTCAAACTTTATCTGTTTCATTTTCTCCTCCCTCCAAACCCACGGTCACAAAACTTCCACAGCAGCTACTCGGACGGCTTAAATGTCACACTGTCTGCAGAGCTAATAGAGTAATGCAACGTCTTGAAGATCTCTACTGAGTAGACTTTAGGAGACTCAGCTGGTCAGTGGACTGAAACAATAACCTGGGCAGGAATTTCATTCCATCATCATGCTCAAAATCAGACTAAATGTATTCACAGCTCTGAAAAAGCTGTATAAAAAGCACATCTATGTTATTGATGTGATATCAAATTTGAACAATTCCATTCAATGCAGCGCTGTGCTTAATATTTGGGTCATGCAGCAGGACAGTGATCTGAAACACACCAACAAGTCCACCTCTCAAACAAAATGAAGGTGTTGGAGTGGCCTCGTCAAAGCCTGCACTTCAGTCAGATTGAGATGATTTGGCAGGCATCTCAATCTGAAACAGCTGTTCATGCTGGAAAACCCTCCAGTGTGGATGAATTCAAACAATTTTGCAAAGAAGATTGCATCAAAATTCCTCCACAGTGATGTGAAACACTCACTGTGAGTTAATACAAATGCTTGATTGCAGTTCTTGCTGCCAAGGGTGGCACAACCAGTCTACTAGCTTTAGGGGGCATTTACCTCTTCACACAGGGCAGGTAGGTTTGGGTAGCTTTGTTCCCTTAATGAATGAAATCATCATTTAAAACTGCATTTTGTATTTACTCGGGTTATCTGTCCAATATGGAAATTTGTTTGATCTAAAACATATAAGTGTGACAAATATGCAAAACCATAAGAAATCAGGAAGGAGGCACATACTTTTTCATAGCTCCTTGTGAGTGAGTGCCTCCCACATCACCACCTCAGAGTCATCATCACATTTTTTTTTTTTTTTTGCACTATTTAAAAAGAAATTTCAGCATCCATGTGGGATAGGCAGCTGCTCAAAACAAGTTAGAGCACAGGAACGGGGTCCTTTTTACCTCCACTATGACAGTATGACAGTATGCTAAAGATAAAAAATCACTGGCTGGGACCACACCCTCGTTTAGATTTAACAGCATTTCTAGTAGAGCAGCGCAGACCTTTGAGAGAAGCACTTGTAGTGGCACCACTGTGGAATGAAGGGATCAGGAGAAATTCTGGACAATGAGAGAACTTGATGGAAATGTGAGAGAAACCAGAACCTGGTAGCAACATGGCTACTATGTGACGCATGACTCTGATAAAGAGAGGATGTAGGTGAGGCGTGCTGGGGTTTTCTGAGCTTGAGGTACTGGACCAACAGCTCCTAAGACTTAGAGGTGAGTTTATCTTGAAATAGAATACAGAGAGAGGGCTTCCTGAATGGTTGGTTTTACTTTTTTTGTGAAAGAAGATGAGGCAGTCTTTGGAGAATGAGTGAAGGTCACTGTTGCAGGGATGAAGATCTGGACTGATTTTGGTCATTGAGGATGTGAACTCTGAGCAGTGTAGGAAACTGAAGAAGGTAAGCAGGAAACATGGCTTTAGGTACTGCACTGTTTCTTTTCATTCACCTCTTTTTACTCTGTTTATACGCCACTCTGCAATTAATCATTAGTTATTATTAATTTTTCCTTCCCACTGTCACCAAGTGCTGCTCATAGGGGGTCGTTTTGACTGTTGGGTTTCTCTGTATTATTGTAGGGTCTTTACCTACGACACAAAGCGCCTTGAGGCAACTTTGTTGTGATTGGGGCTATATAAATAAAATTGAATTGAAATTGAATGAGGTGTGCCAGATAGAAAAGATCAGGAGTGAGTGGCAGATGGCGCAGGGTTGAAGAGGCTGTCTGGTGTTGGAGGCCTTTGATGAGAAGTGACAGCTGAGATTGTGTAGAGCTTGAGTAAGGGGAACCCACGAGTATTTTAGCTGCTAGCCAGGGATCAATGTGCGTATTATACAAAGCTTGACAGTGTAGCGATGTCGAAGAATGGGAAGAGTAGGTTGCAGTGGAAGTTGGAATTAATGAATGCATTCCACTCGGTCCAGTAAGTGGTAAGAGTGTTGGGAGAAAGGCTGTTAATGAGAGCTTCTTGGGAAAGCCTGATGAGCTCTGTGATGCTGGGGTTTAAATCTCTAATGTTGAGGCTGAAAATCGCGGTACGGGCATTGGGTGTGCCTCTACATAAGGAGCCAAGGTTCTGAATGTCTGGAGGGGGAGATGAGACAAGGAGTCAGCAATGGCATTATGCTGGGACGTGTTCTGCTCTGAGTAAGAACTGGTGAGTGACCGACAGTCATGCAAGACAGTGCACGAAGGGCATGATGGATGGGGAGTTGCTTTGGCCTTTGTTAATTATGTCTACAATAGCATGGTTGTCTGAGTCAAAAGATCACTGGTTGAACTTGGAAGGCCACCTGGAGAAGAACCACCTTCCACCCTAATAACCCCTAAAGCAATAACCAGCATATGTGTAGAGATGAATATCATCGGGATGGGACAGCTGATCATCAAAGAAAGTGATGCCGTTTCAGTTGTCGAGGAGCAGTCAGCTTTGGAAGAGCTGCCCAGAGTGACTGCATAAGGAACAGAGGGTTTCGATGATGTGAGTGAGCGCAAATGAGAAATGAAAAACTTACCTTATGGAATTATGTGCAGGGCAAAGCTCAGGAATCCTAACAGGGAGAGCAGCTGTTTCAGAGGAGATTAATTCAATTGAGTTTTTCGATGGGCAAAGAGGCCTGAAACCGGATGGTGTTGAGGGTTATGCCAAGAAACACCAAGAATGTTGAAGGGCCTTCTGTTTTCTCTTCAGTGAAAACCCATGAGCTGGAGGTGACATGGTAGGAGATATAAACAGGAAATTGTCAAGAAGGTGGACCAGATATGGCAGTTTGCAGTTGTTGGAGAGAATCCGACACAAGGCTTCGGAGAGTGAATCAAACAGTTTGGGGCTGCTTTTGCAACCACAAGTTAGCCGAAGTGCAAAATGACAGGCACACTTTCACTTGAGTTGAACGGGCACCAGAGGTCAGGGTGGATTGATGGAACCTTGAAAGTGCTTGTGATGCTGGCTTTAGAAAGCCGGGCACCTCTGCTGGGGAGTGTTATGAGGGAAGGTATTTGTAGTCAGAGAACTGGAAGGGGAGTGTATGAGGTGTGATGTGCTCCTGACATTCAGATAAATTATCTCCAAAATGTTCCTGAGGGGATCTGGTAGGAGTTAATTTTTTCACATTTGGCTAATTTAATATGGAACCAGCTATCTTCTTAACTAGGCCCAGTGAAACCTGCAAGGCTGAAATTTGTCCACTGTGTTCTTCTGGGTTGAAAGTTATTCAGATTACAAATGCAAAAAATTTGGGACTAAAAGACGAGGCTGTTTGAAAGGGAAGGTTCACAGGATGGTAGTGAGACCTGCTATGATGGATAGTTTGGAGATGGTAGCAGGTCTTCACTGGGAGTGAGCAGAATGGGCAGGATTAGAAATGAGTCCATCAGAGGGACAGCTCAGAGTCAGAGAGGCTGAGAGGGTTTGGACCTGTGCAGAGGAGGGAGGGTGGAGATACTGGATAAAGGATGCTGAAGATGGAGCTGCCAGGCAGGAGGAAAAGAGGAGGACCTCAGAGGAAGTTCATGGTTATAGTGAAGGAGGACATGCAGAGGGTTGGAGTGACAGAGAAGGATGCTGGGATAGGGTGAGATGGAGGCAGATGATCTACTGTGGCGCCCCCTAAAGAGAGCAGCCGAAAGAAGAACTCATCAGGAACTTAGCATACGAATGCAAAAAGCCACAAAATGACACATAACATGAATAACCTGCTTCTTTTAATTAGAATGAGCAGCAGATATCTTTATGTTAAAACATCAAGCAGAACTATTTAAAAAAATTACTGACAGGACTAATTCAGCATTAAGTCAACATTTTTAATCTCTCCTCCACCTTTCTGTTGACCTGCTGTAATGCTTGTCCAACATTACTTAGAGAGTGAGAGGCACGCTGCAAGAGCACAGCTGCCCACTATGGACGCTCTAAAGGTGAGCTATAGGTGAGTCTGACCCTCGTGTTTGGATTTTGGTTTCCCTCAAAAGCAAGCCAGAATGACTCTTGGGACAACAGGAAATGTCCCGGTGATCCTGACAGGCAGTCCACCACTGCAGCTGCTTATACAAGAACTCTTTTAACCCAATGCAACACTTTCATTTCAGAACTATGAAATTATAAGTCTTAACCCTCAAATGGGCCTTTGAAGAGGTGTAAAAAGATGAAATTTATGAAATTTCATCATTCTGATGTCCCTAAACTCAAAGTGGTTCTCACAGGGACAGCTTAACCCTTCGTAGGACACTCACTGAAATACCTGGGAATTTAAAATTTCAACCTTAAATAGTTTTGCAGGATATACAAGACTTTCTAAAAATCAGGTTCCTCACCTGATGAAGAGTGAACTTAGTCCTCATCATCCTGTGTGAGACATAAGGCTGCAATTAGTGAATTGTACCCTCTTATTAAAGCAAAGTGGCTATCTGACCTGGACTTTGCTCCTCTCTCCTCAATCTCCAAACAAGCTACACTTTAGAGGACATGTGATACACTCGTTCTCTGGTGTTTTAGATCTCCTGCATGCTTCCTTCATTCCTTCAAACTGAATCTGGAAACAAAGTGTAGCTGCTGGACTCCTCGTTTCATCAGAGCAGACAGTTCTGTCCTCCCAGACTCACAGCTTCACCTTCACGGCTCAACAGCCGTCTCTCCTCTTCCTCAGCAGGACATTCACATTCATAAGAGGCAACAGAGTGGGACCGTCACCTTCACACACCTGACCCAGCCTGACACACACACACACACACACACACACACACACACACACACACACACACACACACACACACACACACACACACACACACACAAGTAAGAGTTCTGACCTTCAAACTAAAGTCTGCTTTAATGGAATCTTGTTCAGATTCCCAAGGGTGGGTGGGTGTGTGTCTGTGTGTGTCTGTGTGTGTCTGTCTTCTTTCTGAAGTTTCTGAAGGAAGCTGGTGTAAAATAAATAGGGGATGTATTAATAGTCAATTGGCTCTTGGTGTGAAAAGGCTTCTTGTTCAGAGCTCGTTAAAACACAGACCTCGTTAAGGACCCGAAGCTCATTAAAACTGACTCGGCACAATGTAGAGACCATGCTGGACTCCTCACTGAGAAATCAGAGCATGCAATAGATACATAATTAAAATGGAGAAGAAGAAAAGAAGGGGAGTGACTGACCCACTGTGGCATGTGTCCTCCGTCGGGGTCGTGGTGATGATACTGCAGAACCAGGACTGTAGCGATGACCGACAGACCCACAATTACCATGGTGGTTGCAAAGTACTGCGCTGAAAGACAGAGGTCAAAGCCTTTGTATCCAATGGAAACTTAATGCTACTCAGCTCTCATGCCTGAGACAACAAACATCAGAGTGAGTGAAGAAAGACAACCTTCTACTGCAGATACTTTATAACCTGATGATCTCTTACTTTTTTTTTAGCCACAGTGGCTTTTGTTAGCTGTGGAGAGAGACAGGAAATGGGGGAAAGATACAGGGGAAGACACGCGGGCAAATTGGCGACAGGCCAGGACGCGATGCGGCTTATGTATGTGGTCGCCGGCTTCACCACTAAGCCACCCAGGCGCCCTAACCTGATGATCTCTAAAAGTTGGACAGAAGAGAAACTTCATGTTTGTTTGGCTTTTTCATGTGTTGTCCTGTCCTGTATTATGAAACAAGCCCTGTGTGTCCATGTTAGGAGGTAGGTGAGTAGTGGTGGCACAAAAACACCCAGAAGACTGAAGAAGGGTCTCTCCCGCTAGATGTTGCGTTTGTTCTTTTAAACCTTTTAACCAGGAAGTCCCATCCATTCAGCTTCTACTGCTTTCCAGGTTCTGGCTGCGGGGGCAGCAGAAACTCAGTGTTTCCCAAACTTGTCCATAGACATGATCTTTCCCCAGAGTGTCACGGGGTTTTGATTTTGCTTAGTTTCCTTTTGGGTTTAACTTTAAGTTTGAGCTGTTTCTTTGTTTCATTTTAATCTTTAATTTTCTCATGGACCCAGAGTTTTTGAGTCGTGAACTTTCTAGTTTTAGAATAGAATAGAATAGAATAGAATGCCTTTATTGTCATTATACAGGATGTACAATGAGATTGGAGATTTTATTTATCATTCTCTCTCTGTTTGCTTTTCATGTATTATTCCTGAGTTTTGTTTGACTTCTTCTGCAGGTTAAATTTTGTTATTTACGATAATCTGACATTTGGAGTTCAGTTGGTTTTGTGATCCAGTTTCTGTTCATGTTTTACTTTGTTTATTTTCCTTGTTTCAGTTGTCCCGCCACCCCTGTGTCTTACTGTAAAGTCTCCACCTCTGTGTTTGGTTATTTCCTCTTTTATTTTGGTAGTTCTTTGGTTCTTGTCTATTGTGTTTTATTTTAGTTCTCCTGCCTTGTTACCCTAATTTAGTTTAGCTGTGTCTCACTCTGCGTGTATTTAACCCTTTAAAGCTTGAGTCATTTGCATATATGAGTTTTCATTTGTATTATATTTGTTACATCTGCAGTTTATTGTTTAATGACATATTGTTCAGTTTATTTCAGTTTTTCGGGGGGTGGGGGAGATCACACTGCTGATGTAGAAGTCTCAAAAACGCACAAAGCCTCGTGTATCAGATATGATACACTCGGCATTCGGGGGTTAAAGCCTCAGTTTGTGTGGGTCCTCTGTCGGCTCTGCTGCATGTCTTCCTGTTGTTTTTTATGGTCTTTGTTTGCTGCCTTTGCTGGAGCTCACCATCGCATTAATAAAGGTCAGCTTTTGTTAATATCCACTGTCACTCGAGTCTGCAATTTGGGTCCACTCTCCACACAAACTGTGACACAGGATCTTTGTTAGGCTAAAATCTCACCTAGGAGCCATCCAGCAGGCTTCTTGGTCAGATGCTTGAGCCATGTCAATGTTGATGAAGAGCAGCAGTGGCTTCTTCTGCCAAATGACCAAGATACTCACACTTTTTCTAACTCAGTGGGGGCCACGCCATCCTCACTGTACGCAGTTTGGGCAGAAAGCTGCTCCCCACTCCTGAGCCGCCGGACGGTTTGCCAGAATTGCTTTGAGGCCAACCAGAAGTCTTGTTCCATGGCTTCATTGAACTCCTCCTACACCTCAATTTGTGCTTTGGCAATCACCAAAGCTGCTTGGCCTGCCACAGTAGTGGCTGTAATAACAGCTTAGACATTTTCAGGACGATCACAGTTTTCTCCTGGCTGCTGCATCTGATCAGCGGGGCTAAAACTGGCACCTATAATCAGATTTAAGGTTGGGTTGACTCTTTATTCAGCCAGACTAATTCTACTAAATTCTTGTCTGTTTTAAAGTGTTAAAGTGTTACAAATACAGATGATGTGAGTTGTACGTATGCCATGACTGTACTGAGAAAGCAGCAGCCTACAGTATGTGACGGAGTTTTAAGAGCAAAGAGCAACAGATTTTTATTGTCCCATAAGTCCGTCACAGGAAAATATTCATCCTGATATATTATGACGATGATACCAGAGATAACCTGATGGAGGATGAGAAGTATCATCCAGGCGGGGGGGCTCACCTATTAGAGGAACAGAGTCTGATGTTGCCGGCATGATCTCAGCTACCAGCAGCATGAAGACGGTCAGAGAGAGCAGCACTGTGATGCCTGCAGACAGGAAGTGATCATTTACACAGAGCTCAGCTTCATGGTTTCCAAAAACTGCTGCTAGCATCAAATTTACAATAAGCAAATATTAACATTTCTTAAGTTCAACAGTGGATCTGATGTCTTTTTATGGTTTAACATCTAGTAAATATAGGCTTTAAAGGAACTGTTGCAGGTTTTGGGAGATGGGTTTGTAGTTTAAAGTGGACCTAATCTGCTCATTTCTATAAATGGGGCTGCAGGTTAGCCTCATCCAGGGCTCAAATTAATCACTATTTTCTGCTCATTCTTGTATAAGAAACTACTTTAAAGGTCGAATGAATGTGCACAAATTCATTACTAACGTTTCACACCCTTCTATACTCACTTATACTGATGGGTTTGGTCTGCAAAGACGGGCACATACACAGATTTTGATCTTGCAGTATGAATTAAATTTAATTTGTTCCCTTCTAATGGAGCCACTGCTTAGGCCTTTGTGTCTTGGAGAGGCTCATAATTAGGAAGCTGCCGTCTCTCGTTGTGAGAATACCGTTAGGATCCTGGTTTCTTCTTATTAAACTCGACCTAACTCGGCCTCGCTCTCATTTCCTACCCCCTGCAGTTCTTTCTAAAGAGACGTGTAAAATGTCCTGCTGAATCTCGACCCGCTGGCTCAGGAAAAGTCGCCCTACACCAGTGGCTTGGATGGACTTTGGGGGATGTGAAGACTGATAGCCTTCCTGACATTCACGTTTGATTAAGTGTGTAAATTAAAGCGCCACTGACAGATGTGGTATCTGCTCTCGTAGCTGGAGGCCTTCTGGCAGCTCTAACTTCCTGTTCCAGTACGTTTTATGGCTGATGAATATCGACTCAGAGACATCAGTCATGTCGGGTTCAGCAGAGGAATCAGGTGTCCAAAAGACATCTGCCAGCCATCGGAGACACCAAAATACTGCCTGGACAGACATTTTGAAGGACCAGCTCAAGCAAATTACATAAACACATTTTCTGACTTCTCTTCCAGCTCTTCAGACATCGCTTTCTCATTTCTGCCTGGATATAAGTCGCCTTCAGAAAGTTCAAAATTAAAAACTTTCACCTGAATGCCATCTTCTCACACACCTCCAGACTATTTTTAACTGCTATTCTTGATTGCTCCCTTGTATCTGTCCCTCTGTGATGGGTGCTGCAACTGCTCAAGTATGTTTATGCTGTAGAAGTGAAGCTCATGTTGGCTTCAGGGTGGAGCACACCACACTCCAGGTCATTTCAGGCTGGATGCCACAAGACATTACAGGAGAACTCTGCACTGACAGTCTCTTCCTGGGGGATAAATCTAGGGTGAACGACCTTGTGAATGTCGGAAAAAATGAAAAGCATGCTTCTGGTTTCATTTCTCAGCTGAAGTGCTGCCTTTGGACTTAGAAAATGTGGACTCCTCAACAGCAAGCTGCCAAAAACTGCTCTGCCATACGCTGAGACCCAATCTCATCATTATGATTCACACCAACGAGGCAAACTGGACGTGATTACAACACATCGTTTCACGACTTTGCTGCTTCATAACAATCTTTCTTTCTGTATTGACTGAACATAATACTAAATGTTCAAAATGCTGCACCATCAGAGCTCAGAGCAAGTGGTCAGAAGAAGAGGAGGGAGCGATTAATGCAAAGAGAAGCTGCAGTCCTAATATTTAACCAAGAGGGGAATGTGGATACATTTAATTCAGGGGTGATTTTCATGTGTTTATTCCCTTTTAATTGTAGACAAACAACACTTTTTATGACTGGTGCAAAATTCAATAAAGCTCCACCAAAACAAGATTCCCAACATATTTTTAAAAGTATTTCTCAGCAGTGCAAAAAAACAAAGTGCAAATCCAGAAGCTCAAACAGGACGTGAACCACGGTCCTCTCTCAGCCCCCAGAAGTAGCACACTGTAAACCTGGATACGTTAAATCTACTTTTAAAAAAAACCAAGGTAACTCGCTGCCTTAAATTGTTTAAGTAATGAAACAGTTGAATAAGTGCAGTGGACTATGTTTAATGTACTTGAGGCCCTTTTGGAATGGAAGCTCTAAGTTGAATGTACTAATAACAGTTTCAGGAGCTGAAGATACTCAGTTTAAGCAATCATTCACCCCCCATTTATTTAACTCAGCCTGTCAAGTAAGCACTACTCCATTACAATTGAACTAAATTGTATGCTCTAATTGACCAAACTTATCTTTTATAGTTCGTGAAAAATTAAAATGTCTCTTAATCAATCCCCCTATCATTTTCTGGGTTCACAGTGCACCAAAGGACATGTAACACAGCCATGCATGAAAACATATATCCACGTTCCAGTAATGTTTTGCAGAGTATTTTTTAGATCGGTGCAAATGTTTCTGCCCTTCATGTGACTGAATGTTACAGACTTTTTTCCATCCTGCTTTGTTTCCTGCCGACCTGCAGTGGGCTCCTCCTTCCTGCTGCCCTGCACACACAGGTGAAAGCCTTTCTGCATCAGGAATGGAAACCAGCTGTGACGGTCCGGTTCAGCTGAAGCTTTCTTCTTGTTAAAAGGACCTTTTCCTCTCTGCTGTTGCCAAGAGTTGCTCATTCTCCATAACCTTGTAAAGTGCTCTTTGCTTCCGTCCACTCAAAACACTCACACATAGTCTGAATTTTACCGGGAACTTCCACCAGTTTTGAGAATCTTTCAGGATTGTGGAAATCCTTTAAGGTAACTGTCGCCATCGATAAAGAGAGCTGAACACTCACCCAGGGAGATCTTCTCTCCGGAGTCAGCGGGCAGCAGGAAGACAAGGAGGGCGAGGGTGGAGATGAGGACACAGGGGATGAGGAGGTTGAGCCCATAGTAGAGCGTCCTCCTTCTCATCACGACCGTGAAGGTCACGTCAGGGTACGGCTCCTTACAGCAGTCGTAGAAGCGCTCGTTCCTCCGTCCAGGAACCTCTGCAATCAAAACAGCAGCAACACTGATGTAGCTGGAGGTATAAAGTAAATAAGTAAACAAATAAACCAATTAAATAGAATTTCAGAAGCTACACAAAAGTCCCTCAACCTTCAAAAACTGAAATAAATAAAACAACAAGCACGTCCAGCAGACAGTGAACTTATATCTCAAAGTCAAACTTTTATTTTGGAAATATTTTTCAACCGAGATGCGAGTCCACCTGACGGTTCTTCAGTGCCAGGATGTTTGCTGGGAACGACTGGGATATATGAAGCCACCAAGCTTTTAGAGGAACCTTTTATTTTATATCAAGACTCTATTTCATCTCTCTTTGAAGCATAAAAGTTTCTCGTTACAGTAACTCGATCTGATGCTGAGGAACAAACAGATCCTGTGTGGGCTTCATGTTCAGTTTCTCTCTGTGCTGCAAAACTCTCCTCAGGCCTGCTTTGGTGTTTAAAATGCTGCCTTAGAAGAAATTAAAGATGAGGCGTCACTACTGGGACTGCTGGGTTGGGCTGTACGTGTGAATATTACGAGGTGAAAATGTTTGATGTGTTTTCTTTGCTCTGTAAAAATGATAAAAAAGAAAAAAGAAGTAGTTCAAAATTGTGTTCAAATAATTTGAAGTAAAACATGAGAATAAAAGATGGTTACGAGGAATGATTTTATGTGCCAGTGCTGGCTGATGTCAGTCTGGCGGGTTTATACTATACATAAAGGTTGGAGACATGTTTTAAATTGCACGGGGATTATGAATCAGTAACAATACTCTGCTGATTGACAAGAATCTGCAGAAGCAGCGCAGAGATCAGAGAGCTCGACTGATGTTGAGTTTTCTTCGTTTTTAATGAGACTTGAGCCGCGCTCTTCTCTTCTATCGATCTGCTGAAAGACTTAGAGGATCCACGCACAGCGCGTCATCTGATCTATTGGTTCTAGTGTTAAATTCATGAAAACATGATGAATGCAGCCACTGCGCAACAGTGTGAGAGAATAATAATAAAGGCAGCTCTTCTCCCACCAAGGCCAGTGCCTTCTGTCTTATCTTAACTAAAGTGATCTGTAAGATTTGAATGCTCACACATCTGTGACGGGAGAGTCAGGAAACAGACGCAGTGGGAACACCACGCGTGTGACGGGGCAGCGTTCCTGCAGTTGAACACGGACCGTCGGCTGCTCGGCTTGCAGGAATGAGACTCTTTCACCTCGGCTGGTTCACAAAGAGCTAATTTACGCCTCCACCTGAGAGGTATTTAAACATTCCCACGGCGTCGTCCCACAATCACGAGGCCGCCTGCTGACGAGGACTGACAGTAACGAGGTCTGCTCGGGTTTTACTGCTGGAATAATAATCGGTTGTCTTAATGTAAGGAACAGTCGTAGGTTTATTTAAAAATATTAGAAACACAATGAGTTAAAAAAAAAAGCACATAACGGGCTAACAACAAAAGATCTTTTTAACTTCTCCTCTATTCCTTCCTCTTGATCTTCAGAAAGCTAAAGCATGACCCACACACACTAATCCCGATGACTTCCTTTTTCCTTTGTTAGGATAAACTTCAAAAAAGTGAAGCAGCGTCCAAAAATTTATCACAAAACTTGTAGCCGCCTGGGCAGCTGCCTTTAGCAAGCTTCACTTCCACCTCTTCCTTTTCTGGTTTTTGATTGATTGCTGGAGGAAGTGGCAGATAAAAACTCCCTGCTCCCGTTTCCTCCCTCTGCTGTAGTGTGCAGTACGCCTGGCTGCATTTCATTTGCCTATACATCGCAACATTGCTCACTACACTGGTTTTAATCTCAGCTACGTGATGGAAGGGAGTAAATGGGAAACATGTTGTTGGGCTTTTCAATTAAGTTCCCTCTCAATGGCCCATTGGCTGAGCTGGAAGCCTCTATGAGAGGCTGGCATTCATTCTGTGCTATCTCCCTGTTCACTTCATACTCTCCTTCCAAACAGAAGAGCTTTGGCTCCCCGGAGACTTTGGCCAATCCTGCACTCATCATCACTCTGCAGCAGCAGCGCTGTAATAGGGAAGAGAGACCATCCGCTGATGTGCAGGCTGCTGGGCCATCTGCAGAGACAACACCAGACTCTGGTTTCTGTTTTAAAAGAGTTTTACAGTTTTCAGGGCCGAACGCACCGGAGGAAAGGTTGGTGGAAGAGTACAACAACAGCACATTCATTAAGACTTCCTAGCTTATGGCATCAGATGTGAGTGAGATAAAACCTGCTGCAGGTGATCAGATCCCAACAAATTAAAAGGTGGGACAAAGAGCACATTTATGTGGGACAATATGGGACATGTTCCAATTGGGGTGATAAGAGGAGCTCTGAAAACAGCTCTGTGCTGGAAGTCATCTGGATGTACCCAAGTCCAGGTACGAGATGATGTTGAAGGGGTATTTTTTAAATGTATTTATTTTTGGCCTTTTATGGCTTCATTTATAGTATATAGTGGAGAGACAGGAAAGTGGGAGGAGAGAGAGATGGGGGAAGACATGCAGTAAATGGCAATGGGACGCAAACCTGTGCCGCCCGCACCGCTGTGAGACAAACACGGTCCTGGGCCGTCTGCCCAGCATTTTGTGTTTAATTTAATTTCCCAGTTATTTCCTAGTTTGTTTTGGTTTTCATTGTTCTTAGTTTTGGCTTTATCATTTGTGGTTTTCTTGTTCCTTCGTTCCTGCTTCCCCTGTGTCTGTGTTCTGGTGTCTGTTTGTCCTTTTGTCGTACCCCTGACCTTCTATGTTTCCATATTGAGTTTTATTCCCAGTGTTGTGACCAGTCTGCGTTTCTGTCCCATGTCTGTGTCTCTGTGCCGTGTTCCTGGTTTAGTCACTTCCTGTTTTATTTTGACAGTCTTCTGTTCCCTGTGCTTTGTGTTTACTTTTGCTTCCCCTGTTATTAGTTTCATTTGCTTCACCTGCTGTGCCCTGATTACCTGATGTGTATTTAAGCCCTCAGTTTTCTTCTGTTCTCTGTCGTGTTGTTGTCTATGTTCCAGTTGTGTGTGCGTCTCCGTTCCTTGGTCCCCCAAGTTTTAGTTCTGGCCTCAGACCAGACCAGTTGATTTAGTTCATACAGTCCTTGTACTCAATAAAATCCTTTAAGTTCGTTTCTCACCTCTTTTATGAGTCCTGCTTTTGGGGTCTGCTTTTCCTGCCTGCCACAGCAACCATGACAGAGACAAACATGGTCGCCTGCTCCACCACTGAGCCACCGTGGCGCCTCGAAGGTGATATTTACATCAGTTTTACTTATTTATTGATTTATTTTTACGTCTATGTGCTGATTCCCAGAAACCTTTGATCCCACATCATATGAGAATTTTTAGGAACACGATTCAACAGACTAAATACAAACTGGAGAGTTGACTGAAACTAACTTTGACACGTCCGCCCATTATTTCTTGTTTCTAGTGTCTTTCCAGTGATCGTTTTCCCGTCATTTGCCTTGTAATTCATTGTGTCAGCAGAAGGAGGCTGCACAGTGGTTGGATTTGATGGATGAATCATAGGCAAGAGAAAAACAAATGTTTATAAATCTCCAGAGCTGCTCGAGTAATCCTGAGCGCTCTGCACAGTCAATGATGCATCAGCAGCATGTGGCCAATCAGACAGCTTAAAACCCTAAACGGTGTCTCATCTGTTCAGGAGGAACCAGGACTCCCCGTGTGTGTCACTCAGTTTTCGTGCTCTCTAGCGTGAGCTGGCTTTTTGTGAGCACTGCGCGGTGCAGAAAGGCCCCTGAGGCGACAGTGGCGGCAGCTCTGCCTGCAGCCTTCAGGTTCATCGAGCTGGCTGGCCTGCAGGGCTGCCACGCTCGGTGGCAGGAGGAGGAGGATTTAATTACGGGCGCATTAATGCTGGATGGGAGCGCTGATATGAAACCCTTTTACTCCTCAGCAGACAGACGGGCTCAGCTGCGTCCGAGCCGCTCTGAGGTTTTAACGGTCGAGTAGACCGCGGGCCGCCGTGCTCCTCTCTGACGTACCATCCTGGATGTAAACTTTTTGAAACTAATTAAAACACTTTGCCTGTTTTGCTACAAACCTGCTGCTGCTCACTCGTCTCATTTGGTAATCTCACCGTGAAATGAGCTCAAAAAGTCTCTTCCTAATATTCGTCCTCCATCTGCTGCAGTCAGGTTAGATCAGGAGTGGTGTTAGCTGTGGAACAGTTTGACCAAGTCTGCTTTCTCCCAACATCTCATTGTCTTTATTCTTATTGTAGATTCATGTGTAAGTCCTGATCATAGATTATGGTCTCAGATAAGTCCTCATTGAAGATGTTGAGCCCTGACGGTCAAACATCTGCAGCCTCAGCACAGATTTACCAGAACAGGACGGGTTTCTGTTTGTCCAGTTTTGGCGAGCTTGTGCTGCGTTTGGCTGACAGGAACTGACCCCAGAACAGAAGGGACCCGAAGCCAAGCAGGCATCTGATTAAGCCTGCTGGCATTGTTGTGGATGAATGGGAGCAAATCCCGCAGTTGTATTCCAAAATAATGAGGAATATTGTTCTTCCAGCAGCAGAATAACTGTCTTTTAGAGAGATATTCTAAATGTATCCTCCTCTTCTTTATGTGAGAAGATGTCTTACCCACAAGGTCCCACTCTCCATTTGCGATGTATCCAGTAATATCAGCCTCAATCATCTGCAGGTCCAGAGACCAGCCGCCGTACGTCCACGAGCCAAACTTCAGGTCGCAGCGCTGCACGTCGAAGGGAAACCAGCGGACGTCGATGTAGCAGGTGCTCTTAAATATTCCTGAAACAGAGATGAACATTCAGATGCTCTTAAAACAAGGTTCAGTCAAAGGTGGGAAATTACAAATACATGTACTATAGAGACATGACAAGAAAACCAGAAAACACAGCTAAGATTACAGTTTGTGTTTGGCACAAAATCAATTTCATATCAAAACACAAAAAACGAACTGGAAAAGCAACGAGATGCACATCAATTTAAACAAAGGAGGAAGAAACTCAGCAGAAAGAAAACAAAGGATAGTTCAGAGGAAAGATGAATGGGAAGACAGCAGCATCTGTGAGCACACAATAAGAAGACGAGCTGTGAGGACGAGCTTCACCGACTGGCTCATTTTACACTTGCAGAGAAAAGAAAGCAATATAAGGAAGTTATTTCAGATGTAAACAAGAAAACGAGCGCGGCCTCCCTCTGAGAATCAGATCAGTGCTGTTTGCTTTCCATTAACTCTGCGCAGATCAGCTGGGGAAAAAAGATGAATGTTTAATGATCCCTGGGGAGGGATCAGGACGCCGCTGCAGTACAAACTAACAGCCTGCAGCGAAGAAGAAACACAATTAAATATGCAGAACACCTGAGGCTACAGTGTGAATGCATGACAAGTGTTGGGATAAGACTTGGGGGGAAAATATGGATTGCAATTTTATATGAAGCAGCGGGCTGGAGCTGAAGTTGCACTGAAAGGTATTTACAGTAAATACAAAATGCTCCTTTCTTCACATTTAAAATTAAATCAGAAAAATTTGCATAAAATTGTGTTTGATGATTTGGAGGAAGATTTTGACTATTTTATCCCCGATTTGATTTCAATGAGCTGCATATCTGACTTTTCTTAGGAACAGGGTAACAAAGCATCACAACCTGCAGTTCCTCTGCCATCCAGCAGAGGCGCCACAGTGAGTCAGTCCCCATAGACCCCAATGTTAAAACTCATAAACATGTTTACAGCCTGGTACAGAAACTGCTTTGGTCTCTGTGGCTAATTTCTCCCATCATAACGGGGAGGATGTTTCTCCAACTCACCTGTTTAAATAAAGATTGCATTATTAGGGGCGTGGCCTCTTTGACTGACAGGTGCATGGCGACACAGGCAGCTGTACCTGCTAGCGGTCTGCTGGGCTTCACCTCAGCTGTGAAAGAGTCACGAATTAACTGTGATTAAAGACATTTTTTTGGGAAGCTGAGTTCAGCCTCACTGCCACACTGATAGACCTGCTGAATGAAGAAACCACTTAAACAGAAGCTGTCTGACAAAGTGCAGCAGCTCTGAGGCCACGGCCGTCAGGGAATACCGTTTCCACAGCCTTCGGCAAACTCACTCAAATCCCTACGCTCACCCATTTTTCCTGCTTCTAACACATCAGCTCTGAGTTCACCTGCTCCCTGATATATCCCACCCACTAACAGGTCCCACGATGAAGAGATAATCAGAGTTATTCACTTCATGTCAGTGCTCATCATGTTATGCCTGATCAGTGTATATCTGAGCCTGCATGTATAATTTAGAGCCTGTGTGGATCAGAGAAAATACAAAATCAATTCAAAGTTGTTTTTTAAAGTCATTAAAGATGTATGCTGTCCAATCCTTGAATCCTGGATAAAGAACAGCTCAAAAAAACATTAAAAGCTCAAACTGACCCTGACATTCATGCTCACGATGAGAGGATGGAAGCTTCTGACCGCTGCTGGATCTCCCATCATCGTTTTTGCTTATTTTTCTGTCACACTTTTATTCAATCATATCTTTGTTACTGCTGGAGCTCCAATCTCACGTTTCCTGTTTTAGTTTAATCATCAGAGGTTTGAGTAATGTGCTCCAGGACACTTCAGCAGGACTATTGTCTCCATCATCGTCGCCTCCTCCAAACAGCACCCCTGGCTCCACTAATCAGAGTCAGCTGTGAACAGAAGCCTTTAATGGCTCCTGAGTTCTGATTGGCTGACGGCTTCCTTTCTGTTCCTGGCTGATTATAGTTTGGCTTTAAATCATCTGCAGGTTTGTATTGTTTGTCTTTTATTGTCTATTTTTTTCCATTTCACGGAGCTCTTTGTGTCTGAATCATTTTAAAAACATCCCAGAATCATTGCAGAGTTTCTGTCTTTAATCAGCAGCTGCAATAAAAACCAAGAAGAGTCTCAGGTTGTCAGTCACGACCATAACTCCTCGTGACCTCAGGACGTCCCCCCCCCCCCCCCCCCCCCCCCCCCCACACACACACACACACACACACACACACTCCATAAAACTGCTTTTCAGAAGAACCTGTATTTCCCTCGGGGCTCGGAGGACTCTGTCACTAAAAGTAGAAAGAAGTACATGATATTTACTGGGCTCTGTAAAAATGTCTGTAGACAATTATTTTATACCTCTATAAAATAAGATTTATCTATCCAAGAAAAACATTTTTGAATTCAAATATTTTGTGAATCTCAAATTGAAAGCACTGTCTGTGTAGGACATGGTAATGTGGGGACGAGGGTTGCTGCTTCCTGCCGGCTGGGCCATTCTTGGGCACTTGGGCCCTGTTCTCAGCTTGCGCTGGGGCGGCCGGCCTCTGGCGGGCTCGGCTGCCCGCTGCCTCTGGTTCTCTGGTGCTGTTGCCCTTCGGCCGTGGGGGCTTTTGCTGGGGTGGTTTTGGGGTGTGGTGGATCTTCTGGGTCCTTCTCTGTCTCCCTCAGGCTTCCGAGGAGCATCGCTGCAGCTTCTCACCCTCATTACCAAGTACGTTTCATGCAAACACACAATACACAGACACTTTCACTCACAAAGCCAGATTGTGCGCTTGTTTCTGTTTTTATCTTTCAGGTGCTGTTTGTGCTTTGTTACACAACAAAGGTAACCAATTAAATGTGCTCTGTTTGCTCACTTAAGATGGACGGGTTCAAAAATAAAGCACTCTGTACCAAAAACATCAGCGTGACTCACACGGGCTGTTTGTACCCTCGTCCTGCTTCTACCATCAGACTGTGAACAACAGTGAAACCTTTTCTACAGACTCATAAATTTAATTTGAATTAAAAATGTTCCCATCAACCAAAGTTCTGTAAAGTCACTTCAACATGATGGACTCACTAGAAGCGCAAACATCTGTAAAGACAATGATAAATACTTCTTAAGGAAAGCACCTGGACCATTAAACAGCTGGTACTAAGCTGTCATCGCTCCCATAAATGCTTCAGATTGAGCAAACTGTACCTATTAATAAGGAAGGTGTGTGTGTGTGTTACCTGGTGGCAGGTACTGGCAGTAGCCCGTGGAGTTGACCAGGATGTTGGTGTGGAACGAAGCATCGAACCTTTCATCAGCGCTGTGGCAGAGACAGATTCACAGTCAGGGTCCAGAGCTTTGAGTAAATCACAGTTTCATCAGCACCTCAGCAGGACGTGCAGGTTTGCTCTGTATCTGTGAGGTCGCCGACAGACGTAACCCTGAATTTATACCTCTGACCTTGAATAGAAACTCTACACTAAAACATAAACCATGTCTCCACAGAAGAAAATGAATATTTAAAAATGTCCACTACTTCTTACAGATGTCCTCACTGTCCTAAATATTTCATCTGCAGCGATGCTTCCTCATGCTGGTTGTGCTGCAAAGCATGATTATGAGCTCTTCACGATTTACCATTTTAAAAATCTGAACTTTATCCTTTTCTAGGGGCTCATTGACTCAATGACTTTACAAAAATGCTTTAATTAAATGTCCTTCTTTCAGAGCTCAGACTTTGAGAAGCTCCTCGCAGCTCAGCTGCTCCTCGGTGCTGAAAGAAGCTAGCTGAGATGGCGGAAAAGATAAATCTTTCAGGACTTTCCTGTGAAGGTTTTATTGTTGGAACTAATTGGAAGGAGAGCACAGAGCAGACATAGAACATGCTGGGAATATAAACCAATCATCCACAACAATAAAACCCCCTGACTTAATTATGTAGGCCCCCCTCATAACATAAAACACTTTGGAGCCACAGGGGTGTGGACATGGACCTCTTGGACCGTGTTGCCCAGGAACATTTGAAGCAGATAGCCCGGCTCCTTTGGAGTTGGGGCGCTCCTGTCCAGGATATCCCGCTGATGCTTGTTCGGATCCGACGAGTTTAGAGGCCCGGCAGAAGACTTGGGCTCTTTGTCAGGTTCATTTATCTGCTGCTGAAGGTAAGTGTTGGGGTTGTTACTCGAAAAAAGTAAGATATTACATATTACTCATTATATTTCTAAAAAGTAATGCAGTACATTCCTTAACTGCTCACCAGAGAAAGTAATTTGTTTCATTACTTTGTTGTTTCTCTGTAACAAGATCTGAAATGCATCGTCACATAATTACCAGTTCACAATATGGACCTTTGCACGTGCTCGGTCTTCAGAAACATTTTGGTGAGTAACGTCTACATGAATGTTCTTCCCAACCTGTCAGTGCTTTTTAATGCTGCGGCTAATCAGCATAAGCTGTAAAAAGAAATAAATACATCTAAAAATACAACACGGCTTCCATAAAAATGATCATTTACTGGCAGAAAATTACTAGTGCACCTTTTTAATGATTTTTTTTTAGTGTTGATCCCCCCCCCCCAGTCTGGGGAAATTAGAGCCATTTGCCAATAAAAGCAGAATATTGCAGATGTATCAGTATCAGTGAATATCAGAGAAACCAAAGGAGTCTGCTGCCTCAGAAGAGCTCTCAAGGAAGTTTGCTGTAAAAGTTCACCCAGTGCCCAATAATCAGTCCTGTAAGCTGGGCCCCTCTCATTAAAGCCAGCCAAGTCAATATTCCCTCTGACAACCTGCCCCCCCCCCTCCACTTCCCAGGATCAAACTTTGCTCATGAACACTGCTCAGCTAATGAGCTGAAATGCCACCCAGCAGAGAGGCTTCCACAGCCCGCAGCCCTGATGTTCACAGCGAGAGGACCTATCTTTGGCATCGATAACAGGAGGGCCGAACGGGCTTGTTTACTGAATCAGGACAGCAAAGAAATGAAGCTCAAACTGAGAGAGTCGTCTCTGGCTTTGAGCGGAGCATCTCACCATGAAGGAAAACATGTTCGGTCCGCCTGGAGACAAACTGATTTCAGGCTTATTGATTTCTTGTAAAAACACTGTGAGTCCACAGGAGACGGCCTGATCCTGATGCTCCATCTCCTTTCTGACATTTTTCATTGTAAGAAGAAAACTCAGGACCAAAAAACTTTAGCTTATACGTCCTGGTGTGTGTCATGCTCCAAACAGATTACTGAGAGTCTGACAGGCATGAACAATAAAACACGTGACTCCAAATCATGCCACAGCTCCACAGCTGACAAACACAATAATACATTTTTCTGTGACAACAAAAGACAAAATAATCTCCCGTCAGCTTCCTTGCTGAGCGGTTCTGCTGTCAGTCTGCAGCAGAGAGGTTGTGTACCTGTTGTACAGCAGGATGTCGGGCCTCCAGATCTGGCTGTCGGGGAACCTGACGTTGGTCACACCTGGATAGTCAGACATGTTCCACTGCAGGTAGAAATCTGTCCAGTACTGCAGACACATACAAAAGCACAGTGTTACCAAATGTTGTGACCAACCTCGAACCCAAACAAATCCGTTCCTCAGAAACAGGCTCTTTATTTGGTTTTCTGTGCAGATGAAAATTAGGATATAAAGGATATAAAACACATTTTCGATGGAAGATGTTGGACTTGAAGCTCCTCTACGTCAACAGCAGATATTTTTAGCCCCCTTCAAAAATCAGTCACTACTGTAATTTTTGCAGTTTTTCCCGGGCTGCTATATTACCATAAAGATTCCCCATTAATGGCTGAATACAGTGGAGCACAATGATGGATAGCAGACATGCTAACGCTGTGTTTGATTATTGCTTTCCATGCTCCAAAAATGGGGCAACTTTGCAACACAGATCCAAGACTTAGATCGATCTTCATTCATGAAAAACTATGTTAAACAGTAAAATTAAAGTAATTGGTCATGATTTATGACCGAAACGGTTTCCACATCCAAAAGACATCAATGGAAAAGTTTACACATGGCAACACTAGACTCCAAGTGACGGCCGTCTGCATCAGGAGGATGGATTGAACAGTCATTTTCAGCACAGAGCTCCGTGCTTTGCACACAAATACATAAATAATAGTGGAAGGATTATTTTTGTACATCAATGACTACTGTTGCAGTATTTTAAAAGAAAGAAAACACAAAGTATACTCTCAGTATTTTTATTTGATGAGGACCTTCAGGTCATTACAGGCAAGTCCAAACGATGTGTCCCCCTCTTACATTCTAATTACACAGTAATACCACTGCTGCAGGTTGTTATAGACCATCGAAACTCCCAGTTTTATTTCCATTTAGCTGTCTGTATGAGAATGATGCAACACACACACACACACACACACACACACACACACACACACACACACACACACACACACACACACACACACACACACACACACACACACACACATCATGGAGTCCAGAATAATGTCGTGGTAAGGAAGTCAGTAAAGATGATGGGGCTGCTGGCCTCCTCAATCATGGACTCCAGCTCCAGCTCAGCTACAAGGAGGGTAAAACAGCCGGGAGCTGCAGACCACAGTGCCAGCTGTCAAGGTCGGCTGTGCGGAAGGCAGAGGATGGACCCAAGATCCAGGATTCGGAAGATGAGATGAAACTCAAAAACAGTTTTATTGCTCAGCTTTAACACGATACAAACTCGTAAGGAACAGGTAGTCAGAAACTATAACTCCACTTCGAGCAGCTCTTACTTCTAGAAATATGGCCAAATTTATTAACCCTCCTAAAACCTGACTACCCAGGGTTCATACCAGGAAGCAGAGTTGCAGTCTTACACGCCTCTCTGCAGCTTCTCTCCTCCTGCCATCCCCCTTTACTATATAAAGCACATTGAGGCGACTGTTTGTTGTGATTTGGTTCTATATAAATAACACTGGATTGAACTGCACAGTATTATTGGTCTGTATTATGGAGTATCCTAACTTCCTTTTTTACATTGTAATTAAATCATATTATCAGCACTACAGAGTATATTACGGTTTCCTAAATGCCCCTTTTTACACTTTATTTACACACAGTTAGCTAAAAAAAGGAAAATGGATTACATTCTTTACCCCTGAAAGAGTGATGAAGTCCGTCAGAATCCATCCTATATCTGCAGCTTAAATACAAAGCTGGGATCAGGATGTGATTAGTTTAGCTTTGTATGAAACTGGAACAGCTAACCTGCTCCATCCAAGGTAAAAACACTCAAAAACATCTGTAAAAATCATCGAAGTCTGCTTTATGTCGCTTCTCTCTGCGGTTTAACAGTGTGGTGTTAAGTAGTTTGTCTGAAACATTCATTGTGGTGCAGCTGAAGCTTTGGTTTCTCAGTAAACTTGTAGCTGTTAAGCTATTATTTTAACAGTTCTGCTCTAACCTGAACGCGGTCCTGTTCCTGAAACAGGTTTAGTAAAAACTTATTTTCATGAAGCTTTTACACTCGTTCACTCGTCAACAGGCTGTAAGGGCAGAGACAGCGATGATGTCACGGATTTATAATGAGGCAGCTGCAGCTGTCAGACTGTCAGTCAGTTCCTCTGAAACATTTACTGTAGTTACTGTAGCATCACTGTTACATCACACTGATCTGGATGAAGCTTTAGACACTGAACACACTGATCAGTGATCAATGATCGATCGTTGGTCGTGTTGGAAAAGCTCACTGATGGAAAAATGTCTGGATCTTAGAGATGATGTGAATGTTTGAGTGAAGCTGAGGCTGAAATGATTTGAAGACTGAAAACTGAACTAAATGGATTTAAAGTGACTGAAATCAACATTTTGAAAGTTGTGCTGTCTGAAATTCAGAGTATGAATCTCCACATATTTCCACTGAAAATCACCTAAATCTGTGATCATCGGCTCTATAACGGATCAGAAACTGTGTCTGAGTCCACCTGCGCAGCAGGAGGATCCACACGGATCAGGATCAGGGATTCAGACCGGATAAGGTCCAGATCCAGTTCAGGCTCCAGTCATTTCCCAGCTCATCCAGTCCGGATCATAATGGATTCATTTTCCCGACACGATCTGCATTCTTTAATTAAAATGTCTCATCCTCCCAAACTGTACTGAAATATTTCAAATCTATAAAGCTGAGACATTTCTGAGAACATGAAACTGCGGCTGACCTCTGACCTTTAACAGTGACTCAGTGAAACGTCTCTGCTGTGGCTGTCAGAGAGCCATCATCTATCAGTGAATCTGATCTCAGATCAGATTAGAAACATTAAATCAGTTTTTCTCTGAATCTCATTTCTCATTTTTATCCAGTAATGGCAGAAATAATGAAATTATAAACGTCTGTTTTTAAACTTGTTGAACCTGTTTCCTGGAATAGACCCCCGGTATTTGGGTTCTTTCAGATTAGATGTATTATTTACAGTGAATACTGCAGCCCATAGGGTTACGGTCACCTCCTCTAGTTTTATGACCACTCTTACGTGTTATGTGTAAATGTTTTTTTATGTTGTGGGATAATCAGGAATGTTTCTCATCTTTGGGTCTTCCTTGAAACATTTATATGTAAAAGCTGTTTCCCACAAACTGTTTATATTTGTGAAACCTACGGGGCCAAATAAAAAAAGATAGAAACGAGGTCTCCACAAACCGTCTGATTAGCAGCAGCTTGCCCGTGTTTGCCTGACCTCCATATTTCAGCTGGTGAAATCTAGATTACACTGATGAAGCTTATGTAACAGCCATTGTGAGCTCTGGGTGAGGAGAGAGCGTGCTGCCAAGAATCCTCAACAGCGCGCTGACGTCTCATTTGCATACATGGCTCCTCCGGCCGGCTCGGTGCTCGTTACATCTCAGAGCCTCTCTGAACTCTCCGGGCTGCCTTGATGGTTCGAGGCTGTGATGACTGAAGGTCGCACGCTTCTCTCTCCGCCGTGTTTACTTCCTGTCACTCAGCTGAAGTGTTTTTCCCAGTGGAATCTGCCGGGAGCAGAGCTGTTGCTGCAACACTCCCGAAAATCCAAAGACTCTGAAGTTTGTAAAAAAAAAAAAAAAATGCAGCGTGCTTTTGATGTGACAAAATGAGCTGGTGTGGGTTTAATAACTTTTAAACTGAGTGACACAAGAAACAGAAAAGTGTCACTCCGTTTTGAGTAATGTCACTTTCATCATCATCATCATCAGTTTGCAACCGATCAAAGAAACGCCATCACTTTTTTAAGCATCTTAACCCTGTCAGAGGTCACACACTGGCCGGGTCTCAGACTCACTGCACACAGTGGACAGCAGGAAGTGAGTCCAGGTAAAACTGACGGTGAGCATGAACGCAGACCCACACACTCAGTCACTGCTGCCAATTTTTAATCTAAGAAACGGTCCAAGTATTTCACCCAGGTAACACGATGCAACAATTAGTCTATATGAAATACACAGTTCCAACACTTTGATGGTCTAAAACTCCAACTGCCTCCCCTCCTTACAGAGTAATTACAGTATTATGAGGGGTCCAGGCTGTATTACAGAGTATCCTAAACTCTCCTTCTTAAAGTCCAATTAAGTTCCTATCAGGAGCTTTGCAGCCAAATAAAGTGATCGCTGCACGAGTCGTCTCAAAGCCTGAAATCTCAAACTGGTTCTCACAAAATTATTGGGACATATTTTTATTCATTTCCTTTATTTTCACTGTAAACCTACATCGATTTTTACGTTTTTATACTTTAACTGTCATTGTCACTCATTGTCTTTGGTTTCCTGTGTAAAACGACTCCAGTCACTCATGTTTGTATGAACATTTCTCTAAATCTGCATCAGCGTGCGTACCCCGACTGTACGACAGCTACCACTCAATAGTTATGATATAAGATGAGAAATTAATAATACTACAGCAGAGCATATTTGGAGTATTTGATAAGAAAGGAAACACTGATACACAGATTACTGTCAGTATTTTTTAATGCAATGAGGATCTTCAGGGAGTTTTAGAGGAATTCCAGTGTAATTCCACAGTATTAGCGGGGGTGCAGACTGTATTATGGAGCATCTTAACCACCTGCTTACACTGTCATTACACAATGCTCTGAAGGATTGCTGTAAGTCTGTGGCTTAAACACAAAGCTCACATCAGGATGTGACGAGCTGAGCTGAGTGGAAACAATCAGCCGCAGTCGAAAGCTAAACACACACAAACAAACAAATGTCAGCAAAAATCAATAAACAGCTCATCTGAGTTCTGTCCTGTCTGTGGGTTTAACAGCTGTTAGTACTGTACCTGTGCTGCAGGTGCTCTCTGAGTACACCTGAAAACTGTGAGCAGCTGGAGACTCTGGACAGAAGCGTCACAGACACACAAACTGAACTCATCACAGGATGAGGTCCAAAGCACTCAGGGTGCAGGATTTAAAGGTGCTCTTCAGCACATGTTTGTCATAATGGACAAAGTGAGCAGAAAAGGAAAAGCTGCTAAATATTTGTCTTTGGGTCATTGTTGCTTTTTAATTAGAGGTACTAATTAAATATTAAGAGTAATCCAATCAGTTTGCAGTTCTGAGGTGAATTAGATCAGAATCATCCAAAGGGCGTTTTAACGTTTTAGCATTTCGAGTAACTCAGGTTTGATTTCAGGTTATTAAATCATCGCGATTGTTTAAGTTTTATAAGAGTTTGGGTGAAATATTTACCAGCCACTACAACATGTTACTGTTTAGTGGCTCTTTTACTTCTTCATGTGCGATGAGCTGATTAAGGTTTGCTGAAATCAGACATTAGCTCAACTAATCCAGATTAGCCAGCATTCATCACAGCTTCCCATTAGCATGAGCAGAGAAACCACGAGAAAGGAAACAGGTCTGAGTCTGAGCGCTCACATGTAAGTTCAATGAGCAGGTGAGGATGTCTGTGCCCCCCCGCCCAAAAAAAAGGTTCAAAGGCTCAAAAGCTTCACAAGTCAGAGCAGGATGAGACCAGCAGGAACCTGCAGCCTGTACAAGGAGAGGAGCCGCACTGATACAGACGCAACACTTTGACTTATTTTCCCACAGAACCGAAATCCTCATTTCTTTGATTACAACAAGGAGCTGAAAATTTCATGTAGTCACGATCAGTCGACAGATCAATAGATCGATGCATACATAGATTATTCTGTTAGAGCAGCAGGATTAAAATAGTGCAGTCTGCAATAAATGAACAACACTGTTAAAGTGCCACAGGCACATCATGATACCGAGCAAAAATTATATATATACTCAAAGAACAAAATAAAAATGAGGTTAAAAATAAAATGAGAATAGAAAATAAGACTGAAACTGTGGAAGAGAGTAATGTCAGTCGCATTAATAAATAATAGAAATTGCTGCAAGAAGGTGCAAAACAGAAATGTACGTGGACTCTTCTGCCTGACAGGTGTGCTCACCTGTCACAGAAAAATACTGGGGAACGCAAACAATAAAATCAGAAGGTAACTTTTTATTTTAATGGGTTCATTTTGAGCTGCTTCTGCTGTTTCATCGACAGCGTTTCATGTATATTACACTCACTGGCCACTTCATTACATATGTTCAAGTGCTCGTTAACACAAAAATCTAATTAGCCAGTCACATGACAGCAACCTGGTGCCAAACTGAGCATCAGAGTGAGGAAGGGAGCTGATTTAAGTGACTGATCGCTCATCTGAAGCGGTTCTCGTGTCTTCATGATTGCTCTAATTTCTCTCTGATTTTGGTCTCCACCACCTCCTGAAAGGTTTGGCTCTTTAGTGCCACGATTTTCAAATTAAAGGTGGAAGTATTTGACAGAGTAATTGATTAGCCATCAGAATGCTGTTCAGACCAAACAGACCACTCATTGGAGACGGGTGTGATATCAGCATAATCAGCAGTTCTGCCCCTGAACCAAAACACCTGCACATGACACTGCTGCCAGACGGTGCTGTAGTTATCATGCAAATAAAACTAAACTAATATAAGACAGTAAACATCCTCACTGCATGTTTATTTGTTCATGAATGAAAAATCTGCTGCCTCCTTAAGTCGAGCAAATATTAAAATACAGCATCTTTCCTGTGCTTCAATGTGATTTCTGCATTTTTCTGTGTTTATGCTTATTTATGTTGCTCTGAGTAATGTGTGTCTGGCTTCAAACAGCTTGTAAATGAGATGAATATGTAGCAAAATCATTCAAAAGCCATAAAAATGAAAGCTCTTTATGAGCCCCTAAAGGAAGAAATCTGATCCGGGAGGCAGTTTTTTTCCTCTCACAGTGAGTCAAAGTTTCTCGTTCGCCGGGAGAAGAACTTACAAAAGCTGCAGTAACTCTGACATTAAAAATCCTCACAGCTCCCGCTGCAGAAATGTTTCTTCTCTCTTAAAGACATTCTTCCCCTTCACAATAAAACCCCCGAACAATGGCTCCAGCAGCAGCCGCAGAGGAGGGAGAGGAGCTGATGCCAAATTAAATTAAGCCAAACTAGTGGTTGGTCCTGGGAGAGGAAACGCCGAGCCTCGGGGGAAGAACCAACCTTTCCATCCGAGAGGAGCAGATTAGGCCGGATTAGTGCAGCGCCACTATACAAACACACATTCCACAGACCCTGATATGAAACCTAATTAAATTTGGACAGCTGTGTGAAATGGGCTTAAGAAGCTCTCTTAATGGATTCCTGCGCTCTCCATTAGCTTTGACATTCACACCAGAGTCAGCCCTGCCTGGAAAAACAAAGAAAACTGGCTTTCCACCAAGCGAGGCTGACTTCAAGCGAACAAAGAAGATGTAAAGCGTCAGAGAGCAGGAGGTGTCGAGGCTCACGGAGCGGTAGATGGAGTATTTGTGGAAACAGAGACAGAAGCTGGCACTCTTTCTGCTTTCTGCATTGAGTTTTTCTCCATCACAGCAAACTTACTGTATCTGGGTCAAGTGGCAGAGCTGGATTTCTGTGATTCTTCTCTGGAAGCCGAATACAAGGAAGGATGGGATGGTGTGGCTGCAGGCTTTCATCCATTATCAATGTTTACTTGGCTTATTTTGCCCAGAGTCAGTTTACACACCATCCCCAGCATCCCGGCTGCCACAAACACCCCCATCTGTGACGGCTGAAGGACACTCCGGCGTGAGTTTCTGTAGGCGCCAGCAGGGCGATGCTGGATGGAAGTCTAGCTCATATCTTGACCCTCTGATGAGAAAACTAATCCTCTGACAGCGAGTTATGGATCATCACACTAAACCCCCAAATATGCTAAACATACCTTCGAGATAAAGTCTGACATTTTGGGAAACACACTGATTCTCCCTGGGACTTTCATACACACACAAAGACAGTCCCGTGTCTGGACTGCAAATTTAAGCAGAGCAGCTGCTTAAATTAATTTAGTAGAAAAAGATAGAATCGGACATATCTGACAGATTAAGGAGGTATACCTGAGCACCACAAGCAAAACCAGCTCTGAAAAACACTGGCAGACATATTCTCATAAGGGACCAACTTTTGGGTGGGGGTGGGGGTCTACTGCACAGGTGTAACTGTATTTAAGAAGGGGTGAAAAAAATGAACACTCCACCCTAAGGTCCAAATATGGGCACTCCAGAAAATTACCATCAGCGCTCTGAATGAAAGGACAGAGGCGCAGAGGGAAGTTCGATCAGGAAGAAAACTCACCAGCTGCAGCCAGATGTTGGTGGTCAGCACCTGGTTCTTCTCATCCTGAAAACAGAAGAAACAAGAAACGCAGTGAGTGCCTCAGCACGGTTTAAATAATGCTCCATCTGAGAGGTTAAGAGTGCTCACAGTGTTGATGATGATGATGGAAACACCTGACACACACATACACATGCATGCACGCACGCACACACAGAGCCTCCTCACTCAGTAACCTCGGGGCGACCCTGAGGTGACCTCTGACTGAATAAACTACGTGTAACAAGCAGGCAGACTGCCACGTTCACATAATCAGCCATCCAGGGCTCGACTGTCTGAAGAGCTTCTCAGGCTGGCATGTTTTTCTCTTCTTAACTTTACTTTTTGTCTGACTGGGCCAAAAAAACAAACTGAACCAGGCCGGCCGGCCCAGTGCCAACACTTCCTGAGCATCAAAACACAGATCAGCATCAAAAACAACTCCCAAAGTGTGGGTCAGCAAAAGGAAAGGCCTGCAAAAGGTACCAAAAAACCCACAAATCTCACTGATATGTTTATCCATGGTGACCCAGGTGATGTCTCACTGTATAGTGAGGACACCAAGGGACACAGATAAGGGACTGTAGAACTTGTGCTAAGTAAAAACTAATAATGCCTGGTGGTCTGAAGGAACAGTGTCTAATAATGAGAGTCGATTATTAGATGATTTCTTGCTGCATGCAGATGGCAGAGGATTCAGTATCTTGGGGTCTTGCTCATAAGCGATGGCAGAGGGGAGCCGGAGGCGGGCAGCAGGTTCGGTGCGGCGCCAGCTGTGATGCAAACGCTGCAGCGGTCTGTTGTGGTGCTACAGCTGAGCCTAAAAGTCAAGCTGTCGATGTGCCGGTTGATCTACTTTCACTTTTGTGTTGCTGATGTGTTTTATGTTCAGATGCTGGTGCAGGGTGAGAAACACGTTTGTGCCCCTTCACCAGAGTCGCGTATGTTAACGAACACGGAGACTCGTTAAAGCCCAACAGTGTGTGCAGAACGGGGAGATTGTGGCTCAGTGGTGGCAGCAGTGTGTGGGTCTGTGGGACGCTCCTGCTTGTGGTGTTGTTGGTCCATCAGCCGCCGAGTTCTAACATCCGAAGAGCTGAAGTGAAACTGAGCGTTAAAACACATGAAAAGTGTCTGCAGCAGCCACCGTCTGTGCTTCATGCTTTACTCTTATTTATTTTTATCCTTCTGGGTGAACTTCCTTCCCTGTTCAACTGACCCACTGTTTCCTTCGTCCCTTTAAATTAATCTTAAACATGGCGGCGAGCCAGCAGAGGGGAGGATGAATGCGAATAATGTCACTTTGATGAATGTCCAGCCTGTTAATACATTCTCAGGCGGCCGAGCGTACTGAGAGAATTAAAAGATGAGGATGTAAGCAAGTGGCCGGCGTGCCGGAGGAGGAAGCGTCTGCAGGGGGAAGGATATTAAAGGTTTAAGGACTGAGCTCCAGTCTGTATCCTGCTAACAAGTGTTTTCTGTAAGCCAACGCGACTGCAGTCACATGAAAAACCTGGCGCCTCTTCCAGCATGTTTGAGCAAAATCCTGATTGAAATGGAGCCAACAAGTGAAGGTCAGACAAGTTCTTAGTGCTAATTCACCTTCATTTGAAATGGAAACCAATCCGAGACGAGCGTGAGGCGTCATCACACGAGAAAAAGTAGATTTAAAGCTGCAGCAAATTCACCTTGAGAGCAGAGAAAATCCTGGATGTGCAGGCTCAGGGTGTCTGCAGGTGTTACCAGGCAGAATATCTGATGTGTTCTGCATGTTTTAATTTTTTGTGGTTGTAAATAGTTTTATACAATTCGGGTTTTATGTCTTTGAGCTCGTTTAGTTTAATGTGGAGTGTTTTTAACTGTTTTTTAGTGTCTATTCTTGTGGATTTTAGTCATTTTAATCTTGCCTCAAGGTACCTTTGTTTTATGGTCTGTTGTTTATTTGTGGGGGAAGATTAAAATGATTTATTTTACATACAGGCCACGTTTCTCTGCTCTCCCCTGTGGAAAAGTAAGAAAAAAATCATTCAACAAGAGACCTGTTGGCCTTCAGAGCTCTGCTGGCAAATTTTACTTGTGCAATATGTGATTTATTGGAAGGGAAACTAATCTGGCTGCAGGTCAACATCACCGAGCTGATCAAACAAGAGGCTCGACTATGTCATCCCTGAAGAGCTGTTTTAAGGCTCTTCTTCACTGAACTGCAGCACACTGAAATTTATTAACCATTCAATGGAAAGACATCCAAAATGAAGATAAACATTAAAGTAGTTCTTGAAATTCATGAACAATAAAAAAGCTGAAAATTAAACATTTGTCTGCAACAGTTTGCAGAGCTTTGCCCAATGAGGACTCCCACCAGCTTAGAGAAGAACTGGCTGATAAATGAGGGAGGGGAAGGAATCAAAGTTAATGTGAAAAAAGCAGATTTAAAGGGGACTTTGTAAAAGTCAAAGCCTACGACATGATGAAAGTAAAAAATGTTTCCAGTCTTTAACTGTTCCCCATATAACCAAGCTCTCGACATTCAAATACTCGACAAGAATTTTTTTGCTGTCAGAAACTGAAAACCCGTCTGGACCAGCCTGGGCGTGAGGGAGGAGCAGGGATTAAACAACAAATTAAAAAAGTCAAATTAAAAATCTGTCCCCCCTGTTCTGTAGAGCCTAACAGTATTTATCTGATGTTGCAAGTAAACAACATGGAGGATTTCAGGCTGCTAATGCTATGATAGCATACGCTAATGACATGCAGCCTCATTCTCATGCCTGATTGGCTAATCATGTGATCATGAGCCATGGCCTGAGACTCCGAGGTGTTAATTGTCCTCTGCTTTGCACTCAGCTGTAAAGCACCAACGTGGGAGCCAGAGGCCATGAAGCAGGAGGGGCAGCAGAGGAGAGATCCTGAGCGCGCTCCCTCCACGTTCCACCGGCAGCCGGTCCACTCTGGGAACGATCCCGAGCTCTCACTGTGGCTGCTGCTGGCTGCAACTATGTGCCAAGAAAATGGATGTAATCTATAGCTACACTTAGAAGTTATCAACAGTTAAACCAGGAAATGATGAAGTTTAGCTCATTTAGTTCATAACTGATCTGTAAAAAATAAAACCCTGTTTGGTTATTATAAACTGAGGTTTATGAATCACTGTATCTGCTAGTTTGGTTCAGGTTAGGAAAAGATCATGTTTGACTTAAAAGACGGTGGTTTGTAGTGATGCTGCACTTAATGTTAATGACTTAATGACAAACCCTGGTTTACTCCCAAACTGAAGCAGCTGTGGATAGAGAGGGAGGCTTTTAAAAGTGGGGACAAAGACTGCTACAAAGAGGCCAAGTACAGGTTTAGCAAGGAAGTGGCCACTGCTAGATCACATCACTCTGAGAATATACAGCAGCAGATCTCAGAGAACGACGCGGCCTCTGTATGGAAAGGTTTTAGGCAGATTACCAACTACAAGCCTAAAACCCCCCACTCCACAGACGACCTACAAACTGCAAATAGACTGAACGAGTTCTATTGTCGTTTTGATGGTCAGTTCAGCAGCCTTCACACCTCCACCAGTCCCAACTACAATACAGCCAACACAAATATTCACCCCCCAACCTCCCCCACTCCCCACACCTCAGAGAAGCCCACATCATCAAGGACTCCCACCCCAGAGTCCCCCTCCTCCCCCACCCCCACAGTCTTTTGTATTCAGGAGGACCAGGTGCTAAAGCAGTTCAGGAGTGTCAAAGCTCGCAAAGCTCCAGGTCCAGATGGTGTCTCACCTGCCACACTGAGACACTGTGCTAACGAGCTTGCCCCATTGTTCACGAACATCTTCAACTCCTCACTGGAGGCTTGCCACGTGCCTGTCTGCTTTAAAACCGCTACCATTGTTCCTGTCCCCAAGAAGCCAAGGATCACTGGACTAAATGACTACAGACCTGTGGCACTGACTTCTGTGGTCATGAAGTCATTTGAGCATCTGGTGCTGTCCCACCTCAAGTCCCTCACAGCCCCCCTTCTGGACCCCCTGCAGTTTGCCTACAGAGCCAACAGGTCTGTGGACGACGCCATCAACCTGACTCTGCACTTCATCCTACAGCATCTGGACTCCCAGGGAACCTACGCCAGGATCCTGTTTGTGGACTTCAGCTCTGCCTTCAACACCATCATCCCTGATCTCCTCCAAGACAAGCTGTCCCAGATGAACGTGCCAGATCCCATCTGCAGGTGGATCATTGACTTCCTGATGAACAGGAAGCAGCACGTGAGGCTGGGGAAGAATGTCTCGGACTCCCGGACCATCAGCACTGGCACTCCTCAGGGCTGTGTCCTCTCTCCTCTGCTCTTCTCCCTGTATACCAACTGCTGCACCTCTGACCACCAGTCTGTCAAGCTTATTAAGTTTGCAGACGACATGACTCTCATCGGACTCATCTCAGACGGGGACGAGTCGGCCTACAGGATGGAGGTCAAACGTCTGGTGTCCTGGTGCAGCCACAATAACCTGGTACTGAACGCCCAGAAGACAGTGGAGATTATAGTGGACTTTAGGAAGCACACAGCCCCTCTACCCTCCATCATCCTGACTGACACCCCCATCACCACAGTGGACTCTTTTCGCTTCCTGGGAACTACCATCACCCAGGACCTCAAGTGGGAGCCCACCATCACCTCTGTCGTCAAAAAGGCCCAGCAGAGGATGTACTTCCTGCGGCAGCTGAAGAAATTCAATTTGCCAGCAAGGACCATGGTGCAGTTCTATACTGCCATCATTGAGTCCATCCTCACCTCCTCCATCACTGTGTGGTACGCTGGAGCCACCACTAGGGACAAACAGAGACTACAGCGCGTTGTGCACTCTGCTGAGAAGGTGATTGGCTGTAACCTCCCATCTCTCCAGGACCTGTACACCTCCAGGACACTGGGGCGTGCAGGTCGGATCACAGCCGACCACTCTCACCCTGGGCACAGACTTTTTGACCCTCTCCCCTCAGGCAGGAGGCTACGGTCCATACGGACCAGAACCTCCCGCCATAAGAACAGTTTCTTCCCCTCTGCTGTTGGACTCATGAACAATTACCCTAAGACTGTTACCACCACCCTCCACAAACGCTGATGACCCTATGTCTATGCACCTGTCTGATTGCACTGATGTACATATTAGTGGAATATAGTTTACATTCTTTTATCTTTTAATTAGTCTCTGCACTGTATATTTTGTACTTTTGTAATATTGTGTTATAGTTATAGCTCTAATATCTCTGTATATTTGCAATTTGTATACTTGTATATTGTCTTATAGTTTTTATACTTATTTGTTTTTTCTGTAAGCACGAAGTACCGCAGCAATTTCCTAATGCTGTGAACCTGTTCACCCATATGGCAATAAAAACCTTCTGATTCTGATTCTGATTCTGATGTGTCACCATGCAATTATTGCCAAAAGAAAAATAAAGATTTCCTAAAGTTTAAACTGTGTATCATTTATAAGCAACGGTGATTATAAAGAGCTATGAACTCCTGACAGTACGTGCAGGAATCACGTTACAGGTAATCCTCCTGCCTGTGTTTTGAATTCGTGATTTTTGGGAATGTTTGCAAAGCATTCGTCTCTCTGGGCGATCGCGTTAAGTGACCCGTTAAAAAACCAGGTGCTCACATACAGCACGACACAGAAGAAACGCCACAGCAGCAGCAGGACTGAAACCAAAGCTGCCCTCTTCTCGCCCTCCGTCTCAGCTGCGACTCACAGACCCGACCGGCCAGTCAGCCAGAAGGAAAACCCACTGGTGTGGATTTAAAACTCAGGGGCAATGGGGCAAAACAGCAGCAGCTGTGAAACGGAGCTGAGCAGCCGATGAGACGATACGAGCTGATGAAGCCCAGAAAAAAATCAGCACAGGGATGTTTCTGTTAGCAGAGCAGAAACATCACTGACACCTTCACTTTCGTCTGGGGATGGAAACACAAAAACACAACTTATAAAACACTGATATTTTAATATCCTCTCAGTGCGCGCGTTTTAAAAACACTGCTGTGAAAAAATATTTGATCCTTTCCTGATTTCTCAGATTTTTTGCATATTTGTCATTTGTGGCACAAAGGGCCAATCAGTGGTGATAAACTCCTGCCTCACCATCCAACCGAATGCTATGCTCATATATTTATGAGTACTACAGAAAAAAACACACTTTTATTTGCTGCCTTTTAACACAAACGTCTTCTGAATCGGCCGCCTCTGTGACAGATACCACATCTCTATGACATCATCCAGACTCGAGTGGAAAAAAGTGCATGAAAACGAGTTTTTATAGAGGTTACTGCACAAACATGCTGTGTCTGAATATCAGTGGCCGTAAGAGGAGAAAGGAGGAGATCCTGTTTGGAGCACATGCATCTGACAGAACATAAAGGAACAACCTGAGATCCTGCAGCACTCCAAGTCTGTAAAAAAGCTGCTCCTGTCCTCAGCTCAGTCTGAATCTGTGTCGTTATCTCATATTAATAAGTCATGATGAATGATGCTCGCCTCAGAGGAAGGATCCTAACGCTGTGAGTGGTGAAAATAGATGAAACCGCGTATTCCCAGAGGACCGGAAAGATTAAGTCTTTTAAAAATTGATGCAGACTGATCAGACAAGCTGAGGACGGGATGAGACAGAAAAAAGACTGTGATGAATGGTATAAGAAATAAATGATGTTAGAAATGGATGAAGACTGGAGCAGCGGAGAAGGTGAGGGTGGAGATGAAGCACCAATGAAGACGGAGTTCCTTCAGCGGCTGATTAAAAAGGCCGCGCTATTATCACTGAATTAGGTATTCTCTGTCTGCTTGATGAGTCTGCTGGCTCCATGTTTGGTCAGTTCCTCGTGTTATTAGGAGATTGAGGCAGGCTGGCTTTTTTATCACAAGCAAGTGAAAACGTTTCAGATCAGAAGCAGATCTGTTTGTTTTTCCCGTCAGAAGAGCTGCAGTGAAAGCCTCGAGCCTGCAGCTCAAACATGCTGTCGAGGGAAACAACACCTTTCACCACCGGGGTGGAAAACCAGTTGCACTGCATTGTGGGTCGTGATCATCGCTGCTGGCGATGCAGCGCAGCACAGTCTGATGTTTGGAGGATGGACAGATCCTCAGCATTCACAAATTTTTACTTCTGACATCAATTTCTCTGGTCTCTGATTATTCCGTTAAAGCGCACTATGAAAAGAGAAAAAGGAAGAAAATCAGGATTTAAAAAAAAAACAAAGTTTTCCTTAAAAAAACAAAACGAGATACTAGAAAAAAATGACAAATTCACTCCAGAGCTCAGATGAAGCTGCAGAGAAATCCTGACATCAGGTAATTAAATCTCACGGAGAAGCTCAACTCTCAGCTTCCAGCCAGGTTCACACTGAGTCATTCATATTGATTAAGAACCACATCAAGCCCACGCAAAAATAAGCTGTCCTCAGTGTCTGCTGGGAACTCTGAGCATCTTTAATCACCCCTTTAACTAATTAGCATGTTTTTGCTAATGAAGAGCGGTGCTGTTTTGTGGAAGTTCACAGAAAGCTTAGCTGTGTGTTTATGTACTGTTACAATTAGTTTTATGGAGTATAGGAGATACATTCTTTATTCATTTCTCTATTAGCTGTTACTGCAGCAACCTGGGGTCCACGGGGGTCCACGGGGGTCCCGAGGTCGAGGTCGCTGGCTTTAAACTGTGTTCGGTTCACAAACCGGATGATCCCTCTCCTCTTTAGCCCAGAGGACGCAGCATGCAGCACCCCTGCAGCTCAGACTGAAGAGCACGTTTGCAGCATTTCTGGATGTTGTTTCTATCATTTATTCTTTGATGGTAAAGTTTAAACATGCAGTGATGAACTGTGTATTTTTAAGAAGCGTACCTGAGCCCATCCAGTCATATCAATATGCACTACAGAATCAGGCATAGCTGTAGATTACAGGGGGGGAAACAGGGCATGCATCCCATCAATATTTAGATAACATACATTTATCAGCAATAAAAGCATGGAGGAAGCAGAGACCAGTGCTGTAACATCACTCAGACATTTTCCCTTCAGCAGCGACTCTATTTTACTCACAGCGTACGAGATGATGCCACCACCGAATCTTGTGTGGTTATGATTATTTCTGCCACACTTAAACATGTTTCATTCACGCACAGAATTACATACACTACATGTATGAAAGTATTGGGCCACTGATCCTCAGGTGTAATAAATGCCATCGCCACACGTCTGCCAGTTTGCCTTTTCCAACATTTGGGAAAGAATGGACCATTCTAAAGAGCTCACTGAATTGTGGCACTGTAATGGGATCTTTCTGCAAAAAGTCCTCCAGATATTCCACGGTCAGCTGTAAGTGGTATTATTGCAGAATGGAAGCTTCTGAGAACCACAGCAAGTCAGCCACAAAGGGGCAGATCACAAAAAGTTACAGAGGGGAGGTCGCTGAGTGCTGCGGTGCAGAGAGCACACTGCAGCACTCCAAACCTTCTCTGGCATTAACATCAGCAAAAACACAGTGTGCCGGGAGCTTCGTGGCACACTGTGTTCAAATTCAGGGATGTGTAAAAGAATCAAATTAAAGTAATTTATCATTGACATGAACAGCTGACACGTGCACATTTAAACAGGTTACTCTCCAAAATAAAAGCAGCCTGATAGAATTTAATCAATTAGTCCTGCTGATGCTTAAAGACAACACATCATGCCCACAGGCAGTATAAAAGACTAATGTAACTATAAACCTGCTAGTTTCAGTCTCAGGTCATTAGCCAGTGAACGTACCCTGAAGAATCCTCCTGTGTTGTAATCTTCTAGCTTTGGTTATTTTTGTTGCACACGCCCTGAAAATGTTTGTGCTTTAACCAACAAGAGGAAAAGCTGAAGTTAGCTCACACAGAAACATGCTTTCCTTATCTGACAGCACATCCACACAGTGTGCTCCTCTCCCGGCACTCCACGCTCCAAAATGCCACGCAGACGGGAAGTGAATTTAAAGTTCATGTAAATACCAACGCGGTTTAAAAATAAGCTATACTTTGTCACAGTGAGAAATTTAGGCCCGAATCTGGTTTCATAAGTAATTTGTTACTGCGGGGAAAGTCTCCGTGGGAGGGTGTTACCTCCATAAATTCAGACAGAAGGAATCGATGAGCTTTAAGGAAGGAGGCAGGAATGATGAGAGAGACTGTCAGGAGCTGCTCCGCACAATCACTCAATCCAAAATAATCACACATGCAGAACAATGCCTGAGAGCACACACCACCGAGGCCGGACTGATTACACCACCGATCGAGGCTAAAGTCGGATGCACTGAACGAGGCCTTTTCTGTTCTGGTTGTGTATGAAGGGGAAGCTGCTGCAGGTAACCCAGGTGTGTGACACATTCACTGACACTCAGGAGGAAGCTGAAAGGAGGCTGCAGGAAAGTCCATCAACTCATTCCTGCTTTTTACAATATTGCAACCTGTTCTCATGGCAGTTTGAAATATAGTCACAAACTTTAATCCTCTGATTTGTGTTCATGAACACAGCTTGTTAGTAGTCTGCTTTCATATGTACTAATTAAAAGGTAAAAGTCCACATTTGACAGTTCGGCAGGATGGGGGAGGAGCAAAGGGCTCAACATGGTTTTCCATTGGCAGCTATGGACTGCCCGTCTGCTGCCAAATGGGGAAGTATCAAAAACATGTAGGACAACAGGTCTGTGGGCTGCTCCTGCTCATGCTGTTGTTGGTTCACCAAGCAGCCATGAGAAGAAGAGGTCTGAAAACAAAGTCTCTGTCTGTACTGTTCATGCTGTAATTATTTTTATCCCGTCCCTGTTTCTGCCCACCTGTCAACCAATCGGTGTCGTGTTGAGCAACGTGAAGTTTTGGAGGACTACACAGCAGCATGTCTGCATTGGCTGAAAAGCCCTCTCTGCAGGAAAATACATGTGCAAACAGACACAACCGCAGTACCACAGAACAAGCACAAAGCTGCATCCACTCTGGAAGAGATTCAGTCATCACCCCGAAGCTGATGGTTTTGTGGTCTCATATCCAGCTGTAGCAGCACTGTGTTTATGTCTCAGTTTCTCTCTCGCTCTCTCTGTGTGTGTGTGTGTGTGTGTGTGTGTGTGTGTGTGTGTGTGTGTGTGTGTGTGTGTGTGTGTGTTATCAGATGCCGTATTCGTGGTGATGAGAAGTCAAGCTGCCCGACTCCCCTGCAGAGAGTCACTGTCATGCTGAGGCCTGAGTGTATCTGTAATTTAGAGTGTGAGAGAGTGTGTGTGTGGTCAGTTCTACACACACGCACACACTCGCTGGGTGAACAGTGTGTCATCAGTCTCAGCTGCACTGTGGCTGAGAAATAAATAAACTCAGAGAGAATAAAGTGCTGCAACCAGGACTCTGACGTTGCTAATAATCGACATGTGTGTCTGTGCATGTGTGCATGTGTGTGTGTGTGTGTGTGTGTGTAGGGGTGCCTGTTGTCACATGCAGCAATAGAAAGCCAGCAGATGAAAGTGGAAAGATGAAAGTTGCCTCCTGCTGTGGGTACCTAGCGGGGGGCAGACTGAGTGTTTGTTAAACTGGCTGTAAGATGTGCGTGAGGTATAAATGAATGAGTCGAGCTCATTTAGTTCCTCCCAGCATCCGTTTGTTTGTATTTATGCGTGTACCTCACGGTTGTGCCACGCAGCAGGAAGGTTCATCCCTGAAGTTGTGCTGATTAGAGTCAAAGTCAGCTCTGAGCCTGCTGTAACGGCGAGAACTGGAACTTTTCAAATCTCAGTTTGTGGACAAAGCAGAGGGTCAGACACAGGAAAGAACCGCAAAGAGCTAACAGCTAACCCCCCCCACCCCCCGACTAAAGAAGAACAAAGGGAGCAGGTTAAATACTGAAATACTCGACTAGGCAGTAAACCTGAAAAAAGAGTAGAGTCCATTTAGGGGGCTCAGTTCAATTCATTTTTATTTATATAGCACCAAATCACAACAGTCACCTTTTGTTACAGTAACAACTGTGAAAACAGGGGTTCAATCAACATTTTTGTGCAGTGAACGTGCAATCCTGTAGCCTTTGAAATGATTGCTTTGAGGAAGGGGACCAGGTCTGCAACCAGTCTCAGTCAGTTCCCATCCTTACAGCAACTGGTGCCTCAAAATGGCAGAAAAACAGCAATGAGGCGGAGTCAGTCTGCGATTGAAGGGTTTGTGACAATAAAGTAATTAACTGCAATAAATCTGCAATAATCGCAAATCTGTTTGGCATTTAAAATACGGAAATTCATATTCACTGCTTACTCTGAGATTCCAGCCAGAAGCTCATAGATTACAACAGAAACTCTTCCACAACAGTGAGGAAGGCAATTTAACTGCAAAAGGACACAGGTGCTTCTCCAGAGGTGCGAAGTAGTGAAGTACAAATACTTTGTTACTGTACTCAAGTAGAATTTCCAGGTATCTGTACTCTATGTATTTTTGTTTTCACCTTTCCTCCCTACATTTTTACACAGATATCTGTAATTTATACGCCTTTTTAATCGAGCTCGTTACTTTATCTTTAACACATTTGAGGGGAATTATTTCACATGAAGGAACAATAACACAAAAAAGCCAATCTTACTGGTGTATCCAGGGCTTATCGAGGCCAAACATGTAGTTTAGGTTTCACCTACAGCGCTACGCTCAGGGGTTAAACTGCAGGTGTCTGTAAGCTGTGGTCGCCGCACTTCAGCATCTAGTTAGCGCTACTGAAGAGGAGCAGGCACACCGGGAGTGACCTGTGGTGGCAGGTAAAAGGCATCGTTTTATCAGCCCGACGAACGTCAGCAAACACAAAGTGTTTGTGTGCACTTTATCACACAGTGTGTTTGTGAGCTGAAGGTCCAGCTGCTGTATTTCCCAGAGTGAGAGAAGAGATGGAGAAAGGTATAAATAGCAACTCTGCTTATAGCACAAAAACAACCTTTGGAAGGACCAGCCAACATACATGTAATTGTACTGTTTTGTGTTGTTATGACAGCAGAAAAACTTCAGTCATGAGAAAGTTGTTGTAACAGTGCATCAGGAGAGGTCAGCACTTTCTTTTCTTCGCTGATATATTCGATGAAAGTCTGGGTGCTGCCACCTTGAAAGTGGTGACCTCTCCTGATGCAGGTGTCACTGCTTATGTCACATCCCTGAGTGTACGAAGAGTCGACTTGACTGACTAGAAAACAACCCCCTGAATCAGCAGCAAACAGTGGCACTAAAGCTTGACCAGTAAAAGAATCACCAGTAAACAGACATGCAGGTTCCATCACAGAGAACAACCAGCTGGACAGACACCGATGTTACCACTGCTCTGAGATCAGACAAACAGATCAGCTGATTATTTTTTCCTAACTTCCATTCAAATGCACAGACGAGCATTCGTGCACAGAAACAGTATATTCAACACTGACTGAGAGCATATGCATGTGCCAAACTAGGCAACAGGACTGGGACAGAGGGACGGCCTGGGCCACTACCGAGTGTCTGGAAATGCTCGGGACTTTTGCCTGATTCAGACTTCTGCCTGGGGTCTTTACGGGTCTCTGACCCCGACGTGTAGTTCGATTTCTCAAGAGCTGCACATCAGGCTACATCAGTTAGGTTACAGCGTAGGGTTCAGAGGGGTTTCTAGTTATGTATGCAGAGACCCCACACAAGTCTAAATCAGGCATTGGGGAGAGGCTTGGTCTGGGAGGAGAAGGATGATGTTGTATTATTTTAAATTGAATAATCTTTGATTTTAAACCATATGATAAGGAAAGGCCTACAAAACCTGTACAAACCTGGATTTTATGGCCTTTTTGCCTGAAATCCGAAGGCAAAAGTCTCTGACCATCTCGTTTGGTCGCCAGTTTTTCTATCACAGTCAAACTGATACAAAAACAACCTCACTTCAGCCCAGACATCCTGATGCGATGGTCACATATCTACATACACGAACCACTTCAAGTTTGTGACGGTGCCTGCTCCCAGACCACAAAAAAACAAACCAGTGAAACATTATTTAAGCTTAAAAATTCACAAAGTAAGAAAAATATAGAATCCGAAACTGCACCAAAGAGTAAAACAGTTAAATGTGGATTCTGAAACATTTGGTCTCGTCAATAGTTTTACATCCTCACTGCGTACGACTTTGGATGCTGTGACTCCTCTGAAAAGGAAAGCTTCAAATCAGAAGTGCCTGACTCCGTGGTATAATTCACAAACGCACAGCTTAAAGCAGAAGATGCTCATTTAGCCTGGAAAAGGAGTTTGTTGCTCTATAAAAAAGCCCTCCGTAAAGCTAGGACATCTTACTATTCATCATTAATTGAAGAAAATAAGAACAACCCCAGGTTTGTTTTCAGCACTGTAGCCAGGCTGACAAAGAGTCAGAGCTCTGTAGAGCCGAGTATTCCTTTCACTTTAACTAGTAGTGATTTCAAATTTTGCTTTTGCAGATTTTAGAATGATGTTTGCCCCAAAATAGCAATTATGTTATTAGTAAGTTATAGTTATTTTCTTTTAATTGATCCATCCATCCATCCATCCATCCATCCATCCATCCATCCATCCATCCATCCATCCATCCATCCATCCATCCATTCTCTTCCATTTATCCGGGGCTGGGTCACAGGGGCAGCAGCCCAAGCAGAGAAGCTCAGACTTCCCTCTCCCCAGCCACCTCCACCAGCTCATCCGGAGGGACCCCAAGGTGTTCTCAGGCCAGTGGAGAGATATAATCTCTCCAGAGTGTCCTGGGTCTGCCCCGGGGCCTCCTCTCAGTGGGACATGCCCGGAACAGTTAGTTAGGGCTGGATCAGGTAAGCCTGAACACTCCTTAATTAGTGCTGCTATAAGCCTAGGCTGCTGGGGAGTTCCCATAATGCAATTCTTTTCTAATTCTTTTCATTCACCTTATTTACTTTGTTTATACTCCAGTCTGTATTTAATCATTAGTTATTATTAATCTCTGTCTCTCTTCCACAGCGTGTCTTTTGTCCTGTCTCTCTCCCCCCTCAGCCCCCCCTCAGCAGATGACCCCCCCTCCCTGAGCCTGGTTCTGATGGAGGTTTCTTCCTGTTAAAAGGGAGTTTTTCCTTTCCACTGTCACCAAGTGCTGCTCATAGGGGGTCGTTTTGACTGTTGGGTTTTCTCTGTATTATTGTAGGGTCTTTACCCACAATACAAAGTGCCTTGAGGCGACTGTTTGTTGTGATTTGGCGCTATATAAATATTGAATTGAATTGAACACCTCACCCAAGAGGCGCCCAGGAGGCATCCTAATTAGATGCTCGAGCCACCTCAGCTGGCTCCTCTCGATGTGGAGGAGAAGTGGCTCTACTCTGAGCCCCTCCTGAATGGCTGCACTCCTCACCTTATCTCTAAGGCAGAGGCCAGCCACCCTTCAGAGGAAGCTCATTTCTGCTGCTTGTATTCATGATTTTTAACATTTTTATAAAGTTTTGAAGAGAAAACAGCTTGAAAATAGGTTAAAATCTAAATGAAAACCATTAGTAACTGGCATTATATGAGAAAAGGCCAAATTTGTAACATCATTGTCTGAACCACAAAAGCAAAGTTTTGGGATCAAAAATATTTATTTGTTTGTTTGTTTACATGTACAGAACAACGGTTTAAACCCAAAGACAAAAGTGTAAATACGTTATCTAGTGTTACAGGCCTCAACTGTGGGCTTGCCCACAGAAACCCACGTGGGGCCCACAGCAGGTGGGGCTTGCATGCGGTAAGTGTGGGTTTGCCCTGCTCATACAGCCCCACAGTTCACCCACAGCTAGAACGGCAACTGGTGTAAAAATCTGCCAAATCAACTCTGTGGTGACCCCTCATGAACCAGGGAGTGTCAAAAAGGAGCTCTCTATTTTTGAAGCAACATTCATGTCCACAGGCCCCACTATGGGCTCTCTCTGCTTAGTGTGGGGCCCACATGTGCCCTACATTTCATGCCAGCACTGGTACTAAGCTGACTGAAAAGCCATTGTTGCTTTGTGGAAAGCTGTTTGTATGCTCTTACCACATCCATGATCTGCAGCAGGCTGAAGCTGAAATGGACAGTGAGGCTGTGCGAGTCATTGCTGACCGGTCGCTCTAATGGATTATAGTTCTTCATCAGCTCCTTGTAGAGACGCCGCTGATACACACCCTGCAGAGAGCCTGGAAGAAAACAAAATAACAGCTCCAATATTGTAACTAACACAGATCCCATTGAATTAGAGCGCTCTGGATCACAGCACAGGCACAAACACAGAGTTTCTTTCACAGTTTAGTAGCTGTAAACCCCAAAATACAAACACTACATCAGATGTTGGGTAGAGCTGCCTTAACTCTCCTCTGTCCCAAACCAGCCAGTCCAGCTTCCAGTGGGAAAACACTGTTTTTCTCTTGGACTGTAACACTTTTAAAACATGTTTTTGAGGTCGCGTTGACCTTTCACCGGAGCATTATAATCACGAGTCCCTCGAGGCGCTTCTTTTTGTAGTACAAATGAACGGACATCACAAAAACTCAATACAGAAGGCCACAGCTGCCACAGCACAATGTGACTTTCAACCCAGGACACCAGACACGGGCAGCACTCTGAAATACAAAACGTTAATTCAAGGCTTGAAATCTAACCCTGTAAAAAGGCAGAAACCGAAGAAAGCAAGCAGAAATCAACTAAGAGCACAAAAACTTAAGGGGAACATGAGGAGGAGATCCCTGCTGTCCTGGACAGGTCGCCAGCCTGTCACAGGGCTAACACAGAGACAGACAACCATTCACACCTGTGGGCAATTTAGAGTCACCAATTAACCCAACCCCGGTAACTGCACGTCTTTGGACTGTGGGAGGAAACCGGAGTAAACCCACAGAGACACGGGGAGAACATGCAAACTCCACACAGAGCCAGACAGAAGATTCAAACCCAGACCTTCTCGCTGTGAGGCAGCAGCACTAACCACTGTGCTCATCTGTTATCACTAAAATTATTTGATTAAGTTTAGGCACTAAAAACAACTTGGCTCTGACTCTGCTGTCGGGGTCGTCAGATCTAAGATCCACGTTTGGTTTGACAAACACTGATTTCACCACACTTCTCTCTCTTTTGTCACCTTTCATCTGAGGCAGCCCAAAGATGCTCAGTGAACGGGGGCCTTAAAGGCTTCGAGGAGACGGATTACATCAGCCTTGGTGGAGATGAAAGCTCATCCAGATGACTGACAGGTGCTCGGTGAGACCCTGACTGAGTGTGGGGGGGTTAGAGCTGAGTGTCAGTCCTGAGGAAATGAGCTCCAGATAACAGAAATATTCTCCCCGCTGTCTGTTTTTCCTGCTTTGACTGCTAAACTATAAACGCCCAAAAGTTGGTAGACCTCAAAAAATGAGGGCATCTGATTTCCTTAAAGTCTAAATGAAATTATTTTATTTACATTCTACATGAAAAATTTGCTCCGTTTTGCATTTTTACATTAATGTGCTGAAGCATTGTGATTCTGTGACTTTATTCAGGCACCAGTCATGTAGCTGTACCTTCTCAGTTAGCTTAAATGAGACCATTCCTACTGTTATCCTGCAGAAAACCTTTATAGCAAGCTTCAGCATGAATTCTTCCTTTTTATCACATAAGAGCATCTCTTTCTGTATTGGTGCTAACTCAGTCATTAACACAGCTCCCCACCCGATCTCCTAATCTAACATTAGGTTGAATAAAACACTTCTAAAAACTAAAGCTGTATCTTGAACGCTCGGCTTATTCTCGTCTTGGTTGCAGGTTTTGGGCTTCTTCTGGTTTGAGGATCGTTTGTGTTTGAGATCGTTTCTCTTGTAATGTAGGCTGGATGGTTTAAAATTTTGTAAGCTGTGTCTTACTTCTTGTTGCCTTTCCTGGTTGGAAGGTAGTTGTTCTGTGTTTTGTGTTAACTTTCCCCTGTCTCGTTATGTTGTCTCCACCTGTTTCTCATTACCTCTTGAATATATTGTCTCAGTCTTTCATTGTCCTTTGTTGCATCGTCTGCATGAGTTCTGTGCTTCCTCACTCTGAATTCCCAGTGTTTCCTGGAGTTCTCTGATTTTGCATTCCCCAGGTCGCCTTTTGGATTTTTGGACTTTGTCAATTCTCCCGATTAACCTGCATTAAATGCTCGTTTTAAGTTTGACTCCTGCCTCCTGAGTCTTGCATTTGGATCGAGATGTTTCCACATATCTAACGATGACACATAAAACACTAATCTGCGCTCGTTCTAACGGCTCACACGACTATGATAATGTTAACTGATCCCAGAGCTGTGTAGGAGAGCTGATTTGACTCAAGCTGATATGCAAATATCTCTGGATGTTTGTCAGACTGCTGCAAGAAAAAAAGTCTTTCATGCTGTTCCAGCTCTGGCAGCTCAGCCCTGCATGTAGGGAACTGGTTCCTGTGCCTTTTGTTTTGTCACATATCTGCGGTTTCAGGTGAGGATGTTCATATTACACATAACCAAAGTTTCAAATGATAAGGTTAGTGTCTGTATGGCCAGAAGCTGCAGACTGCTCTGAACACTCTACTGTAGTTTGTTCGACCCTTTTGTCTGTATGATGTCATGATTGGAGATTTCCTCAAGTGTTCTGATCAAAGGAAACAGCCTTCAATCATAAACTGATGGAGCCTGTGCGCTGTCTTGGAGGCTGGGGCAGGTGTTTCCTGGTGGAGTTCAGGATTTATCCAGGGACGGTTATGAGAAGATCCCAGCAGACATGTAGGATGTGTAAAAGAACCCCATCAGTGCCTGCATGAACCTGCTGTACCACATGTGTGAATGTGCACATCTGCATGCCATATGAAGCTGCATTTATTAAAGACAAGGGAACAAATCCGAGTCACAGCCACGTGTGAACGACAAAGAGTTTCTACAAAATCACATATTACACTCGGTGACTCACCGAGTGTAATACGTGGAGAGAGCGTGTGGAGAAGATGGCAGGAGTACTCCGAAGAGCTCATGAACAGAAAATGAGAGCGAGGAGGACGGATGGAGGACAGTTAGTGAATCAGGAAGGGTAGAGGATTAGCAAGGAGGAAGTGAGGGCAGTGATGAAAAGGATGACACGTGGAAAGACGGTTGGTCCAGGTGACACACCTGTGGAGGTCTAGGAGAGGACAGTGGACTTTTTAACCAGACTGTTTAACACAGTCTTGGAGAATCAGAGGATGCCTGAGGAATGGAAGTGTACTGGTACCAGTGAAGAACAAGGGTGATGTGCAGAGCTGCAATAACTACAGAGGGATAAAACTGATGAGCCATACCATGAAGGTGTGGGGAAGAGTTGAAGCTAAGTTAAGGAGAGAGGTGAGCAGCAGTGCGGCTTCCTGCTGAGAAAGAGGACAGATGTGATGTTTGCTTTGAGAGTGCTGATGGAGAAGTTGGAGAAGGTCAGAAGGAGCTTCACTGTCTTTGTGGATCCAAAGAAAGCATATGATAGGCTGCTGAGAGAGGCACTGTGGTACTGCATGAGGAGGTCAGGAGTGGCAGAGAAGTATGTGAGAGTGGTGGAGGACATGTATGAAGACAGAGAGAGACAGTGGTGAGGTGTGCGGTAGGAGGGACAGATTGGTCCAGGGTGGGGGTGGGATTACATCAGGGATCTGCTCTGAGCCCCTTCCTGTTTCAGTGCTGATGGACAGGCTGGCTGATGAGGTCAGGCAGGAGTCTCAGTGGATAGTGATGTTTGCAGACAACACTGTGATCTGTAGTGAGAGCAGGAAGTAGGTGGAGAAGAGCCTGGAGAGGTAGTCCGTAAAAGAAAGAATACGTGTGTGAATGAGAGGGAGACAGGTGGAAAGGTGAACATACCATCCAAAGCACCAGACAGTGCACAAGAGAGGTGAAGAAGAGAGCGCACGCAGGGTGGAGTGGGTGGAAACGAGTGCCAGGCGATCTGTGACAGCAGGAGAGCAGCCAGAGTGAAAGGGGAGGTTTCCAGGATGGCAGTGAGACCTGATGGATGGACGGTTTGGAGACGGAGGCTCTGACACAAAGACAGGAGCCTGAGCTGGAGGTGTTCAGATCTTCGGTGACCCCTAAAGGGAGCAGCCGAAAGAAGAAGACGGCGCTCAGCGACTCTTGAACGATATATAAGGTCCCACTTTATAACACTGCCTGTGACTGAGGGTGTGAGCACCCTGTGTTAGTCACAGGCCATAAATACTAAAAACACTGTTTCTCACACACACACTCACACACACACACACACACACACACACACACACACACACACACACACACACTGAAAGGGATCAGAGTAATAGATCATGATCTGAATGTTGATCTAAGATGTCTGTATTGGTTCTTCTTATGCCACAAAAACACTAAATGGCTCTCTCTGCTGTTTCCACATCTCACGATCTTTAGGAAATGATCACGTGAAAAACATGATTTAATTGGCTGAGAGGTTTGAACAGCTGCAAAAGGTCAACACTTCTTTTGATAAAATTTAAGAAGCAGGAGTGATTTAAAGAGGCAGCTGTTTATGAGTGTTTATGAGAGTCGTAGCAGGAGAGAAAACCTCCCAGCTGGTTTCATCCTTTAATATTTCACAGTGTAAATATCAGAATCAGAGGGTTTCCTTTTGATTCTCAGAATCGGCGCACTGAGACGTAAAGCAGTTCAAAACGTGTTCAGAGCTGTGTCATCTTTTTCTAAGATATTTATGACCCTGTTTCTATGCAAACACGCTCCTGCAGCACGGAATAATCTGAAGCCTGAAACCTGCAGGACGGCGACCAGCCTGGAGACGATTCCACAGACGGCGCAAAACGGAGCAACAGGGGGGCCACAGGCCTGAGACCTATCCATGAAAGGGTTAATAGGATTTCAGTAATCAAACTAAATTGAAGCTTTGTTTTCACAGAGGACTGTTGATGATGAAGATCTTTATAATATGTCAGCTGTTAACACAAAATGCAGGCTCATAGAAAGGAAACTGAACGTCAACCAAACACAAAAAAGAAAGTAGATCCAGTTAAAAATCAGATGTTTGTGATGACAGCCCAGATGTTTTCCACTGATGTGACTCTTTTTAATCTCTCCTGTGGGATTAAATCAAGATAACTTAAAAAAAAAAACAAAGTGACAAACAAATCAACACCTTTGTCTTAAAAACCTTTTACAGTGAGCAGAGCATCGCTCTGTTCTCCCCTATCTCTGCTACCACGGATGTAATCTAAGAGGATGTAAATGAAACACAACCTGAACATCTTTAACACGGCTGTCAGACCCACAAGCCCGATATCATCTTCACCGTAAAACTACAAACAAAAACAAAAATAAACACCCTTCCTTTCAGTGTGAAGATCTGATCCCTGACATGTTGAGAAGAAATGCTGCTGAATGAAACCAAAGAAAGCCATCAGCACGGCTCTTTGGACCCTCACAGCAAGAAATAAAGCCAAAAATCCAGAAGCTATCCCTGAAGTCCCAGAACGTTCTGTTCTTTACAGAAACCGTACCGTGACTCACGGCAGAACGTGTCGTTTGGCAGTAAGAAGAATGTAAAACAGATGAAAATATAAAGATCCAAATTTATGCCCTCCTTCTTTAAAATGTTCTCATCTTCCAAAGCCTTCCAGAGGGCCAGACCGGACCCTTTGGCCGGCCGCTTCTGGCCCGCGGGCTGTATGTTTGACACCTCTGATCTGGAACTTTCCAGACACACACACCCGGGACAACATTAACGCACAATGGTGCAAAATTCTGTTTCCCTTCAATCACACAGTACAAACTATGACTGCATGCATGACGCTCTGCTCAGCCTGACGGAGGAGCTCGCTCAGATGCTCTCCGGCTCTCCCTCAGCAATGCAGGGAATCCATTAAACTTACAGTGGTTCTTATTTACTCTGCAGAGAAGTTCAGCTTCAGTTTGAGCAACTCAACAAGGAATAAAATGTCCCAGAAGCAAAAATGTAATTACAGCATTTGTTCTTTAACATTAAGTTGATCAATCTACGGACTTTCTTTGAGTTATAATGTCAGTCTGCTCAGTTTTACATGCAAAATCTAAAATCTGTTCTATTCTTGTATTTGCATGTTGTGACTTTTGGAAATTTCACCTTTCAATAAAACACCTAAATGAACCCCTGAGTGTTTGCGTGTCAGGTTTGAAACCTGTTACAGGGAGAACATTTTGACTCATCCACTCAAAATCAAAATGCAGTTTAAAGGTTCAGGTTTGATTTGAGGATAAAGGTTAGAATCAGCTTCAGGTTAGAGTAAAAGGTTAGGTGTCTGGGAATGAGTGTCCTCACAGCTGTAGGAGATCAGTGAGTGCTGAGCCTACCGTGCATGAGGCTGCAGAGCATCAGGACGTGCAGAGCGAAGACCCGAGCGTCCATCATCAGCAGCAGCAGGTCTCAGAGATGAGAAACTAATCGGAGTTCCTCCTGAACTGACGGCAAATACAGAGAGAACGAGAGGAAGAATCAATACAGGGTTTGCTCTGAGAGGAGAGGAGGATGCTCCTCCCCCCAGAAATCATCCAAAGATTCAGCAGCCGGAGACACCGAGGGGAGAGAGAGAGAGCTGCGAGTGTGTACTTACTTATGTGAGGACATAAAACACAGTCAGAAAATAGAAGATCATTCAAATGGACCTTTACATAAACCCCACAATTCCACTTTATTTTCTGCTGCCTTATTTCCTGCCACATATCATCCACTGCTGGATGTTCATAAAATGGCTAAAATTCCAAATAATGCAGTCAGTGTATGTACATGTAACACCTGTGAGACAAAGATTGGGCTTCATGCTGCTTTAAACACTCAGTTGGTTTGTTTTTCTTCTCTTGGATCTCCCATCTATGATCTGATATCATAGATGGAGATCCAGCTGTGGAGATCCAGCTGTGGCCAGGAGTTTCCTTCCTCTCATCGTGGGCATGAATGTCAGGGATTCAATGATTCCTTTGAGCCGTTCTTTATCCAGGGGGCAGTGATTGGACAGCATACATCTTTAATGACTTAAAAAATATTTTGTAGTGTTTGAAGAATACACACACACACACACACACACACACACACACACACACACACACACACACACACACACACACACACACACACACACACACACAGCTTTGCCACACAAACAGCTGCATTATGATGAAGGTCAATATGCAGAAAAATGTGAGAACTTGTAGGAAGATTTTTAACTCGGAAAAATGTTTCACACACTTGTTTTAATTTTTAGAGCAAAATCTTCACTAATGTGCAGATTGATGTTTACACAAATATGCTGAGAGCTGCAAACTGGGGACTCAGATTTTATTTTATTATGTTAATACTCAGAATGATGACTCAGTGTGAAAGTGTGTGACTGTGTGAGTCAGAGGGAGCAGTTGTGTTGACTGATGTGAGAGGTTGGAATCACAGAGTTTAGGGGTGGCTGTAGCTCAGTAGGTAGAGCAGGTCACCTACTGATCGGAAGGTCAGCGGTTCGAATCCTGGCTACTCCGGGCTACATGCCAATGTATCCTTGGGCAAGATACTTAACCCCAAGTTGCTCTCCGACCGTTCTGTCGGAGTATGAATGTGTGTGAATGTTAGTTAATTAAAAGCACTTAGCTTCATAAAAATGGGAGTGCATGGGTGAATGCAAACAGGTTGTATAAGCGCTTTGAGTGCTCTGACTGAGTAGAAAAGCGCTATATAAGAACTAGTCCATTTACCATTTACAGAGTTGTGGTTGGAAGCAGGAAAAAAATCCATTGGAGTCACATTTGAATTCCCAGTTTGCAGCTCTCAGGAGATAACCCCCTAACAGCTGAAGAGAATACACCATCCTTTTTATGACTTGTGTAACAGTACTAAAAGCTGGACTCAGGGACAGATGAACTGATGCACAAATGTACTAGCTGTCAGGGACAGGTCTGGTCCAGAGCTCTGAATATTTGACTTCTTCTTTTGATGGAAAATAAACGCAACTGGAGATTAATTGAGCGCCTTCTGCACTTTTCATTAAACAAACACGTGAGTTTAATTTTGGAAATTCGGCACAGTCCTAAAATTTGCATTAAAGGGCACACATGCTTTTCAACCCTTCCTTTTCATATGTAAATCATTCACTTGTGGTCTGTATAAAGTAGAACTGCAATGATTTGGTCTGAATTCCTCGTTATTGTAGCTCCACAGACTCCTCTTAGAGCAGCTCGGTTTGGTGCGCTCTCTAAATGTTAACGAGACATTTCACGCCCCGCCCCCTTCAAGTCACAGAGCGTTCCACTCCACCCCGTTCAGCCATTTTTGTAGTTTGATAGCAGCGATACGATTACTAACCGGTAGAGAAACAAGCACAAGAGGCTCTGATTCCCGGGGCGATGTAAGGAATCGTGTGGGTTAATACACCCAACAACCGAACATCTGGACTTGTAAACTTCGGCATAACTGAACTTGGACTACAAAATCACTGCCAGAAAAAAATGGCGGATTCACAAAATCTGTAAGCCAGAAGTCCACGAGCTTGTTTAGCAGTTCCACAGCAAATACTGTGACGTAAGAGGAAATAAAACATAACAGTGAATAGAGAAAACTGAACAGACTGAAAATTATGACCCAAAAAGAATATAAAGATGTCTACGCAGCACCGTGATAGAATGCATTTAAATTTCCTGACCTCTACACACTCAAAGTACACAACAAAATGTATTTAAGGGCTAAAAAAGTAGATTTTGCATGATATGTCTCCTTTAAAATTTCAGTTCATGTATCAAAATACATGAAGGTTGTTATTTACCTTTCATGCTGGTATTTTATTTTTTATCTTCATTTTTCCTCTTACTTCTCCTCCCGTTCCCTAGATATCAAACGTGCACATAGTGAATGAAACTGCCCGTGCTCCGTGGTGCGGTGAAATGATACAGGTGCAAGCCACGATAATAGCAGCGACCTAGCCGGTGCGAAGTCCGCGGGTGCGCTCCTGTTTGCTGAATGCAGTGACAGCAGAGCTCCGAAAGTGAAGCGGTGAAGTCCTCAGCAGTCCGCGTGAGGGCGTCTCAGCCCGGCGCAGCGCCTGGCGATGCACCGCTAGAACGCTATCACGTGCATAATCACATGCACCAAGCTCCAGAGACTGCTAACCTGACCTGGATGACTGAGAACCTACACAGACTTTGAGGTCTGTTATTTTTACTCTCATATTATCAATGAGGCCTCAATCTCACATAGGCACACATTTTGGTTCACATGACATTGTATCACCTTATATTATGTTTTATTTAAATTTATGACTGTGTGCTCCCTGAAGCATGACTCAGCAGACCAACTTGTGTTTGGATAATATGAATTATTATGGGAATGAATTCTAACTAAGTGGCTTCTGTCTAAAAGTGGTGGAATAACAAACTCTTAATTGGAGGGGGGTCCATTATTTACTGTGCCTGTCAGATTTGTCACAAAGCATGGGGTACTCCAACGTATTTTTAGCACACGCAAGAACGTGGTTGGCACTTTGCTCGAAAGTTATTGGCCTGTGATCAGGTTTCAGAGGACAACACTACGCAAATTGAGAGGGGTCAAAGGGCAAGTGGGCAGAGTTAGTGTCTTCAGTTGCTCTTCTTCTCGTTTCTCTTCAATTCAATTCAATTCAATTCAATTCAATTCAATTCAGTTTTATTTATATAGCACCAAATCACAACAAACTGTCGCCTTAAGGCACTTTGTATTGTGTGTAAGTAAATAAGGTGAATGAGAAGAAACAGTGCATTATGTGAACCCCCCAGCAGCCTAGGCCTATAGCAGCATAACTAAGGGAGGGTTCAGGGTCACCTGATCCAGCCCTAACTATATGCTTGATCATAAAGGAAAGTTTTAAGCCTAATCTTAAAAATAGAGAGGGTGTCTGTCTCCCGAATCCAAGCTGGAAGCTGGTTCCACAGAAGAGGGGCCTGAAAGCTGAAGGCTCTGCCTCCCATTCTACTCTTAAGTCTCCTAGGAACCACAAGTAAGCCAGCAGTCTGAGAGCAAAGTGCTCTGTTGGGGTGATATGGTACTATGAGGTCTTTGAGATAAGATGGGGCCTGATTATTCAAGACCTTGTATGTGAGGAGAAGGATTTTAAATTCTATTCTAGATTTAACAGGGAGCCAATGAAGAGAAGCCAGTATGGGAGAAATCTGCTCTCTCTTTCTAGTCCCTGTCAGTACTCTAGCTGCAGCATTTTGGATCAGGTGAAGGCTTTTCAGGGAGCTTTTAGGACAGCCTGATAATAATGAATTACAATAATCCAGCCTAGAAGTAATAAATGCATGAATTAGCTTTTCAGCATCACTCTGAGAAAGGATGTTTCTAATTTTAGAAATATTGCACAAATGCAAAAAAGCGGTCCTACATATTTGTTTAATATGTGCATTGAAGGACATATCCTGGTCAAAAATGACTCCAAGATTTCTCACAGTGTTACTGGAGGCCAAAGTAATGCCATCCAGAGTAAGTATCTGGTTTGACACCATGTTTCTAAGATTTGTGGGGCCGAGTACAAGAACTTCAGTTTGATCTGAATTTAGAAGCAGGAAATTAGAGGTCATCCAGGCCTTAATATCTTTAAGACATTCCTGCAGTTTAACTAATTGATGTGTGTCATCTGGCTTCATTGATAGATAAAGCTGAGTATCATCTGCTTAACAATGAAAATTGATGCAGCGCTTTCTAATAATACTGCCTAAGGGAAGCATGTATAATGTAAATAAAATTGGTCCTAGCACAGAACCCTGTGGAACTCCATAATTAACCTTAGTGTGTGAAGAAGACTCCCCATTTACATGAACAAATTGGAGTCTATGAGATAAATATGATTCAAACCACTGCAGTGCAGTACCTTTAATACCTATAGCAAGCTCTAATCTCTGTAATAAAATGTTATGGTCAACAGTATCAAAAGCTGCACTGAGGTCCAACAGGACAAGAACAGAGATGAGTCCACTGTCAGAGGCTGTAAGAAGATCATTGGTAACCTTCACTAATGCTGTTTCTGTACTGTGATGAATTCTGAAACCTGACTGAAACTCTTCAAATAAACCGTTCCTCTGCAGATGATCAGTTAGCTGTTTTACAACTACTCTTTCAAGAATCTTTGAGAGAAAAGGAAGGTTGGAGATTGGCCTATAATTAGCTAAGACAGCTGGGTCAGTGATGGCTTTTTAAGCAGAGGTTTAATTACAGCCACCTTGAAGGTCTGTGGTACATAGCCAACTAATAAAGACTGATTGATCATTTTTAAGATTGAAGCATCAATAATTGGAAAGACTTCTTTGAACAGTCTAGTAGGAATGGGATCTAATAAACATGTTGCTGGTTTGGAGGAAGTAACTATTGACGTTAACTCTGAAAGATCAACTGGAGCCAAAGAGTCTAAACAAATACCAGCAGTGCTGACAGCAGCCGAACATGAAGATCAATCTTTGAGATGGTTATGAATAATTTTTTCTCTAATGTCTAAAATTTTATTTGTAAAGAAATCCATGAAGTCACTACTAGTTAACGTGAAAGGAATACTCGGCTCTACAGAGCTCTGACTCTTTGTCAGCCTGGCTACAGTGCTGAAAACAAACCTGGGGTTGTTCTTATTTTCTTCAATTAATGATGAATAGTAAGATGTCCTAGCTTTACGGAGGGCTTTTTTATAGAGCAACAAACTCTTTTTCCAGGCTAAATGTGCATCTTCTAATTTAGTGAGACGCCATTCCCTCTCCAGCTTTCGGGTTATCTGCTTTAAGCTGTGCGTTTGTGAATTATACCACGGAGTCAGGCACTTCTGATTTGAAGCTTTCCTTTTCAGAGGAGCCAAAGTATCCAAAGTCGTACGCAGTGAGGATGTAAAACTATTGACGAGATAATCGACCTCACTGGGAGCAGAGTTTAGGTAGCTGCTCTGCACTGCATCTGTCCCTCTCTCTGTTTCTTTTTCCTTTTCTTTTCTTCTCTATGTGTGTATCCTTGTCTTACTTGTGCTATTGTCTGTGTCCTGGCCTTTGTATGTGTGTGATTCCTTGTTTAATGTGTGCCGTGGCAAATGGTCTGAGCTTTTTGCTGCCTGTATGTTGTGTAACCAGTATGTCTAATAAACGGCCTGCATCGGATCCTGCTCATCCCGGGGATTTTTTGGAAGCTTGGGGTTTAACGGAGCATTAACAGGATTGAATCCATTTCATGTCGGCTAGGCCAACGAAAGTAAATACATGAATTCAAAATCTGTCTTTAAACAACCAAATATACTTCTTTACATATTCATACACATGCACATATTTTCATTAATAAAGTTATTTCAATTTAAAGACCGACATGAATGATATTAATCCTGCCAGCAGCTTGCACTTGGTTGTTCAAAGGATTGCTTGACCCCCAGGTCAAAGGTCAAACCTGCTTCCTCATTTTATCAGACCAGACAGTGAAATGTCTTGTATTTCAGTTTCATTTCATTTTTGACATTCGTGTGCAGAGTGTGATATGTGGATGACCCTGTAAGATGTTTTGTGTACTAAATATTGACATGACAGTTGTTTCCTGAGGCCAGTTGTCAAGGTAATTATACAATATAATACAAGAATTACAAAATAACACTTGATGTTAGTTTTTTTTTTTAATTTAATATGACTTAAAACAGTTACAACAGCATGTTAAAACAGTAACACTATTTTAAGAATCAACCACTCAGATAGAAAAATCAAATTTTAAGATCAAATTTTTAGTATAGCCAATTTTCCATCAAATAGCTTGAACAAGTAACCATCAAATTCAAGTGTATGAATTTGATGGTTACTTGTTCAAGGTCAAGATTATATTTGTTCTTTAATAGGCTTTTTTTTCTTTCAATTTCCACAAGAACCCCACCCCCCACCCCAAGAATCAGATGATTCCCTGTGAGCAAGCTCGTGGTGACAGTGGGGAGGAAAAACTCCCTGTTGACAGGAAGAAACCTCCGGCAGAACCAGGCTCAGGGAGGGACGGCCATCTGCCGCGACCGCTTGTTGGGTGAGGGGGAAAGTGAAAATGAGAGAGAAAAAAAAGCCAAAATGATATTTTTTGGAGTAACTTAATAATGGGCTGGTGTAATCATAACTGAATGAGTACTGGGGTTTCCGGTGTGGGCAATATGGCCCAATTTGATGAGAATGGATAGGCTACCAGGAAGAAAACACTGCTTAATGATTGCCATTAGGAAGGCTGCTGAGAGAGAACACAGCTTTGCTTTTCTGGGCTCTCCATGTCAGTACGAGGGTCTCTGGAGGAACTCTGGGAGAGGCCGAGGTCAAAGAAAGGGATGCTTGAGAACCTCCAAGGGTGTGATGCGCTTAAGGGAATCCAAATGCAGCATCTGCTTAATCAGGCTCACCAACAAATCCTGACCGCTATGGTGTCCTGTTCGCATTTTCATTACATCCTCAAGAGCATCAAGGTTCTTAAGCTTAACACCTCGGGTTTCTTGTACTTGGTATCCTGTCTCCAATCGAAATTCTTCTACAGACTTAAATCTCCAGCGCCGGTTGCTGGAGTCTTCCTGTACAAAGAACTTATCTGTACTAAAACCGCGATTTAGGACATGGTCTGGTGGCTGGCCCTGAGTGAGTGTTATAAATCTGAACACATCAATCTCTGTTTTACCAGGGTAGAGTGGCCGCCCTATGGCCAGCTCTGCAGCTATCAGGCCCAGAGACCACATATCAATGGCTTCATTAAATGGAGCATGGAGCATTACCTCTGGCGCCCTGTAGAAAGTGGGTTGCACAGTGACATCTGGAGTCAATGAAGACACCAGACATGCCATTCCAAAATCAATAATTTTGACTTTCATGGGAGACTGGTGGCGGTCCACAATCATCAGGTTATCTGTTTTGAGGTCCGTGTGTACTATTCCCATGGAACTTAGATGGGCCAGGGAATTGGCCAGCTGGTGTAAAACTGGCCTCAGCTCACTAACGGGAAGAGCTTGGAAGTTGCGGTCCTTCATGTAATCAAACAGGCTCTGATCGAGCAGTTCAAAATTTAAGCAAATACGCTCCCTGTCCAGAAAATAGCCGTTCCATCTCACAATGTTGCAGCTGTCTGGATCCAAGCGTCGCAGCTGCTCTAGCATGAACATTTCCAGTTTTGCCTGTTGCAAAATATTGGGGTCATTCTTGTTGACTTTCACAGCCACGGCTTTGTTGCTTTTGGTGTTTATGCATTTGGTTACAAAACCAAAGACGCCCTGTCCGAGGAATTTCTCCACTTTGAAGGAGTTTCCCAGTATGGTTCCTTCACCAATGTCAAGATCATTGGGGAGGAAGGCTGGTGTGTTGACTGGCATATTGACTGGAATTTTTTCAGGTAATGGAGCTGGGTTTTTCACACTGCAGTCAATGCTGTGTGGGCTCTTTGATTGGCAACGGGAAGGCTGCTGAGAGAGAACGAGACTTTGCCTTTTTGGGTTCTCCATGTCAGTACGAGGGTCTCTGGAGGAACTCTGGGAGAGGCCGAGGTCAAAGAAGGGATGCTTGAGAACCTCCAAGGGTGTGATGCGCTTAAGGGAATCCAAATGCAGCATCTGTTTAATCAGGCTCACCAACAAATCCTGACCGCTATGGTGTCCCGATCTCATTTTCATTACATCCTCAAGAGCATCAAGGTTCTTAAGCTTAACACCTCGGGTTTCTTGTACTCGGTATCCTGTCTCTAGTCGAAATTCTTCTACAGACTTAAATCTCCAGCGCCGGTTGCTGGAGTCTTCCTGTACAAAGAACTTATCTGTACTAAAACCGCAGTCTAGAACTTGGTCTGGTGGCTGGCCCTGAGTGAGTGTTATAAATCTGAACACATCAATCTCTGTTTTACCAGGGTAGAGTGGCCGCCCTATGGCCAGCTCTGCAGCTATCAGGCCCAGAGACCACATGTCAATGGCTTCATTAAATGGAGCATGGAGCATTACCTCTGGCGCCCTGTAGAAAGTGGGTTGCACAGTGACATCTGGAGTCAATGAAGACACCAGACATGCCATTCCAAAATCAATAATTTTGACTTTCATGGGAGACTGGTGGCGGTCCACAATCATCAGGTTATCTGTTTTGAGGTCCGTGTGTACTATTCCCATGGAACTTAGATGGGCCAGGGCATTGGCCAGCTGGTGTAAAACTGGCCTCAGCTCACTAACGGGAAGAGCTTGGAAGTTGCGGTCCTTCATGTAATCAAACAGGCTCTGATCGAGCAGTTCAAAATTTAAGCAAATACGCTCCCTGTCCAGAAAATAGCCGTTCCATCTCACAATGTTGCAGCTGTCTGGATCCAAGCGTCGCAGCTGCTCGAGCATGAACATTTCCAATTTTGCCTGTTGCAAAATTTTGGGGTCGTTCTTGTTGACTTTCACAGCCACGGCTTTGTTGGTTTTGGTGTTTATGCATTTGGTTACAAAACCAAAGACGCCCTGTCCGAGGAATTTCTCCACTTTGAAGGAGTTTCCCAGTATGGTTCCTTCACCAATGTCAAGATCATTGGGGAGGAAGGCTGGTGTGTTGACTGGCATATTGACTGGAATTTTTTCAGGTAATGGAGCTGGGTTTTTCACACTGCAGTCAATGCTGTGTGGGCTCTTTGATTGGCAACGGGAAGGCTGCTGAGAGAGAACGAGACTTTGCTTTTCTGGGTTCTCCATGTCAGTACGAGGGTCTCTGGAGGAACTCTGGGAGAGGCCGAGGTCAAAGAAGGGATGCTTGAGAACCTCCAAGGGTGTGATGCGCTTAAGGGAATCCAAATGCAGCATCTGTTTAATCAGGCTCACCAACAAATCCTGACCGCTATGGTGTCCCGATCTCATTTTCATTACATCCTCAAGAACATCAAGGTTCTTAAGCTTAACACCTCGGGTTTCTTGTACTCGGTATCCTGTCTCCAGTCGAAATTCTTCTACAGACTTAAATCTCCAGCGCCGGTTGCTGGAGTCTTCCTGTACAAAGAACTTATCTGTACTAAAACCGCAGTCTAGAACTTGGTCTGGTGGCTGGCCCTGAGTGAGTGTTATAAATCTGAACACATCAATCTCTGTTTTACCAGGGTAGAGTGGCCGCCCTATGGCCAGCTCTGCAGCTATCAGGCCCAGAGACCACATGTCAATGGCTTCATTAAATGGAGCATGGAGCATTACCTCTGGCGCTCTGTAGCAAGTGGGTTGCACAGTGACATCTGGAGTCAATGAAGACACCAGACATGCCAGTCCAAAATCAATAATTTTAACTTTCATGGGAGACTGGTGGCGGTCCACAATCATCAGGTTATCTGTTTTGAGGTCCGTGTGTACTATTCCCATGGAACTTAGATGGGCCAGGGCATTGGCCAGCTGGTGTAAAACTGGCCTCAGCTCACTAACGGGAAGAGCTTGGAAGTTGCGGTCCTTCATGTAATCAAACAGGCTCTGATCGAGCAGTTCAAAATTTAAGCAAATACGCTCCCTGTCCAGAAAATAGCCGTTCCATCTCACAATGTTGCAGCTGTCTGGATCCAAGCGTCGCAGCTGCTCGAGCATGAACATTTCCAATTTTGCCTGTTGCAAAATATTGGGGTCGTTCTTGTTGACTTTCACAGCCACGGCTTTGTTGGTTTTGGTGTTTATGCATTTGGTTACAAAACCAAAGACGCCCTGTCCGAGGAATTTCTCCACTTTGAAGGAGTTTCCCAGTATGGTTCCTTCACCAATGTCAAGATTATTGGGGAGGAAGGCTGGTGTGTTGACTGGCATATTGACTGATGTTTGTTTAGGAAATTGTTGAGAAACAATCCAAAATTCTTTTCAAAATCGTCGCATTGCACTCAGGTCAAACATCTGATTCCTACTGAAAGTTTCAAACGTGGAGCCTATTTATAGCCTTCTGTCTGTGACGTCATCAAAGGAAGCTTCAAAACCTCAAGGAACATTCCGAAGTGCATGTGCGCTCGCGCGCGCGCGTCAAGGAACATTCCGAAGTGCATGTGCGCTCGCGCGCTTGCACGTCAAGGAACATTCCGACCCGGAAATGATCGGACTCTCGCGGCCAGTGTCGCCAAGTCCGCTTATTATAAGCGACTTTGGGCTTGTTTTTTTCTAAAGTTGCTTGCAAATCTCGTGAGTCGCGGGTTGCGGTTTTTTGGGCTTGGCTTTCTTTCCGAGTGAAACTCCTTGATTATCTCTCGGCGCCCTATATTGAAGCAAAAGACGAGTGGTAGGTAGTTTGTCCCTTCCAAGCACCCGTTTCTTGTTTATCGCTCCCGCCCACTTGGACTCACACCCAAACAAACACTCATAACAGCTCAGAGTGTGGAGGCAGCGCAAGAATGAGTTCCATTAAGTGGGGTTAAATATAATACAGAATGGATCCGAGCTCGGATGGGAGACTCAAAGGCATTCTGCAGATTTTGCAAGTGAGAAATATGTGCTCTCCATGCTGATTTAGTTCAACATGCCAATACAGAGAAACACACAAAAAACTTGTTATGCACCCACTTCGGAACAAGACGGTGTTTTTCTGAGAGGAATGTGCGAGATGGTGTGCTGATCAGGGCTGCTCACACATATCTGTTCAAACAGCCAGCTTGAAGTTAAAGTCGCTGAAGGTATTGCTGGGGTAAGCTTTTCATTGTTATATATATTTTTTATGATGAATGCTTTTTGTGAAATATGCAATGGCTACATTAATGTAGCTAAAAAGCTAACTACAAGCTAATGGGAAGCCAGGCATCAGTCGTATGCTACAATTTACAGATTTAATTGAGTGGCTGATACACTGTTAGCCCTGCGAGAGCCTGGCGACATGTCCAGGCTGTAACCCCCCCCCCGGCAGCTGGGATAGGCTCCAGCTGCCAGAGGGGTCGAACTGGATAAAAATGAATGGAAGGACTATACACATAAGTTATAATAATAATATATTTATAATATATATAATAATATATTTGGCTTGTCACATTATTATCATGATAAGTATTAACAGTCTTGTTTCTCCACACATTCCACTGGAAATGTTAGGTTATTTTTACCAGTATTCTTCCCTATTTAGTGCCTCTATGGATAAACTGTCAGCTTCTGTGCTGAAACTTTTTTTTAAGTCTATGTTGGGCTTTGCAAACATAGCAAGCTTCTCATTTTTTTTCTCGAAGCATGTAGTGACCTGTGGAGCCCCCCCCCCCCCCCCCCCCGCACACACACACACACACACACACACACACACACACACACACACACGCACACTTCTAGACTGGATCATCTTTTGGTGGAAAAATGATGACTGGATATCTTCTGAAGGCAGAGTGGGCAAAGTGTTGAGAAGCATTTATCAACCCTATCATGCAGCAAGACAGCAGTAATGTTAAATACCAGTTTTCCAGCAGAGCACTGGTGTTGAGAATCTAAGCTTGCAAATATATTGAGTGTTTGTTTTATTTTAGGGTGCCCGAAATCTGAAGCCCATACCCTACAATGCAGAATACATGGGTCAAAATCTTCAATTAGATCAAAATGAAAAACTTGTTATGTTTGGAGTGACCCATGTCTCACGGCTGTTGAAGAAGATTGTCAGTCATTCCACCATGCCGGTAAAACACAACATCTTCATTTACGAGGATGTGTACAGGTTAAATAACCTGGCTAGTGCTACTAGTATTCATTTATTCCTCAGTCTCTTATTGCTCTGTCCAGTTTTAACTAAATACTTTTTTTATCGTTACTTTAGGAGTGGCTGGGATGCTTGTTAGGTTTAAAGGGTTTATGTTTGTGTGTTTTATCTTCAGATAAAACCTGGCACTGTTCATCCAGGTAAAGGCTGCCAGAATACAGATCCAATTGTCAGAGGCAGCCCTACATTCAGACACCTTCTACAAGGGTAACAATGTGGTGTTAAAATATGTTCTTTTTTTGATTAACTTTTTTGTAAACTAGTGTGTTTCAGATGGGAACAGGCCGAGTCATGCTGTTTTAAAATATGCACAGAACCATGTGATTGAGAGAATGTGGTCAGAGGTCAATGCCCGCGTCAGCTGTCCTCTGAGGGCAGCTTTGGTACAGCTGGTGGACATGGAGGAACTGGACATGGAGGACAGCACATCCAAGTACTGTGTGTCAAACTTGGCATGGCAGTTTGCCGGGATTGGTATCAGTAATGTTGTAGAGGCATGGAATGCACACAGGATCCCAGCTGGGATTCATTCCTTTTTACTGGCTCTGTTACAGGAATATTTTGTTCACGAAGCAATTTAAATTTAGTTTAGTTTAAATTTAAATTTAAATTTAGTTTACCACTCTGTAGTAAATTTCGATATGAACTGCATTTACAAATTCGTAGCTTATTTGCATATCTATATATTCACTACTGACTGAAATTTTCAATAGATGGGGCAGTTTCAATTTATAAAATACTCATCGATTTGTCCTGAATTATTTGGGTATCTTGCTATTTTGTGTAGATTTCCTTTTATTGTTGAGTATTTATATGTGGATCTGATCAATGAACACATAATCACCCCTTTGAAGGAACACTAAAGCAGTGTTTTTCAACCTTTTTTTGAGCCAAGGTACATTTTTTTCATTGAAAAAATCACGAGGCACACCACCAGCCAAAAATGTTAAAAATGATACTCTAGCCTATATTAACAATATAGTCATTCTTATCAAAGTGTATTGAATAGGAAGCAAATAAACCAGCTGTTCGGCTAGTAGGGGCAGGTAACGGTGCTTCAGTGGCGATCGCCCGGCAGTATAGCGTTACAAATATGTATGCTGTGTGAGCGTTTCAGATGGCTCTCATGTTGCAAAACTACCGCTGCAAACTGTTGTTCTGGGCGTTCAACCGGTGCTTTACGTGCCTCCAGTTTCTTGCTGTTGGGTTTTAAAAATGGCAGGCTTGATTCTGGTGAAGGAGTCGCTCTCATGCCTCCGCTAGTGACGACACTCCCTGGCCAATCAGTGGCATGCTGTCCTCCTCGTCATGTTTATGTATTGCCTCGGATCGCTTAGAACAGGGTTCTTCAACTCCAGGCCTTGAGGGCCGGTGTCCTGCAGGTTTTAGATGTGTCTCTGCTTCAACACACCTGAGTCAAATAAAGAAGTCATCAGCAGGACTCTGGAGAACTTGACTGCATACTGAGGAGGTAATTCAGCCATTTGATTCAGGTATGTTGGATCAGGGACACATCTAAAAGCTGCAGGAGACTGGCCCTCGAGGCCTGGAGTTGAAGAGCCCTGGCTTAGTGAGTACGGAAAAAGGACCGGCAAAGTGTTCCTGATTCTAATGGAGATGCCGTCAAATCACTGCGAGTCGTTCCGTATGGAAAAGCAGCTTCATTCTCTTGTCTCTATGTACAATGCAATTCGCTACCTGCTGCTGTCTAGTCTAGTGATATGGAAGAGTATTACATGATTATGCTCCCAGTCACTACTACAGCACAGACACTCCGGGCATATTAGGTGAAACTGGATAATTTCCCACAGCACACCTGACGATCTCCCACGGCACACTAGTTGAAAAACACTGCACTAAAGTAACAAGATAAGCTCATAAATAGATTTCTAAATGCTGTGAATTTGTTGCAGTTATGTTCACTTTACTATACCAAGTAAATTTTAACTCATTCATTTGTAAACCCTTAAAACACACTTGTGTGTCATGCAGGAAAAGGAATGCCAAATGAACTGGCTAAAGGGGCGTGTCCTGCAAAAACTCCTGAGGAGCTTCTGCCCAATGGTGCTGCTGCAGCTGACCTGTGTCAGCAGGAGGTGGGATCAGCCTTGAAGAGAGACTGCATTTTTGGACTGGAGCCTGTCCCCTGTGAAGAAGCCAAACGGTGGACTGAAACCGAGTTTGGTTCTCATTTTGACTTTTTTTCACTTTACCAGAACGTGGTTCATCATAACTGTGGACCCTTTAAAGATGCTGCTAGGTTTCTTATTGACATCACCAGATGATGTGTGTGATCCATTAGTGGTACTCAATGAAGAAACGAGTAAACTAAAAATTCATTACAGACAAAACTAAAAGCTGTTTCAGTTTATAACAGTTCAAATAATTTGTACTTACAATCTTGTTTCTGATTGTTGGCAATAAAGGAGAACTTGCAATTCTCATTCTTTTTTAACTTTTGTGTAACACCCAAGCTTGTATATCATTTAAGCAATTTAATAATTACATAATGAAGTGGTAAACCGCAGTTACCGACTACTGTTCCACTCCCAAACCATGTTATAAACATCGAACTCGGCTTGAACCTTAAGGACAACCAAGTAAACAAGATGATGTGATTACAGAGAAAACCAGCCATCGATCAGGATGAGGAAACGTGTTAGTGATAAGCTGCAGAGGCTGCAGGTTAGTGTATATGCCAACACTACCCAAGCTGATTTTATAAAAGGTTCCTTTGTAGGAAAACCTGGTCAGTTAGGCTGGTGTGACGGCTTGAAATACAAACTGCACCCTCTTTAGCTTTGCAGTGACAAATGCCCATTTCTGATCAATGTTAGATGAATTACACGTCTGTATCTCTGAGGGGAGACAACAGCATGGAGACCGTTAACCTGCTGTGCGCTACGATCACATTCTTCAGCTCTGCATTGCAGACCGTGATCTGCAGTTAACAGCCGCTGCTCCACACATGTTCGGCCTCCAACCAGAGACTCAGAGCATGTGGAAAACATGGGCTCCTCCATTAGAGCTACAAGGTTTTAAAAAAAGAAATTGATGCAGAAAAATATGTGCCATTTACTTTAAAGATAAAATAAGAAAATTAAACACATATTTGCTGAAATATGTAACGCATACCTTTGCAAACGAGGCAGGCAAAGGCATCCTTCACCTTCTGTGTTATTCCCTCCACATTTGCTTCAGCTTCCAAAAAGCGAATGATGACTGTTTTGGAAGTGCTGAGCTTATCATTTACTATTTTGGCTGTACGGTTAGGCCTGTGGAGGAATTAGATCATTAAAAAATAAGATTAAAAAATATGGATGTGGAGAGATTTTGCTAGTAAAGACAAGTTGAATATTTAACAGCTAACCTTTGGAAAGATCTTGCTGGGAACAGGTTCCAGCTGAAGGCCGTGGTGTCTCTGTCAGAGCAGAAGCTGAGGGTCAGTGCATGAAGGCAGATGGAATACCAGTGGGGAGGGATCTGCTTGCAGAAGTGGACTGTGAACTGGATCTCCATGGACCTCATAATGACTGCGATGTGAAAGATTCAAACTTGTTTTTTAAAGTCATTAAAGACATAATGCTGTATAATCATTGCACCCTGGGAAAAGAACTGCTCAAAGAGACCAATAAATCTCATTGTGTATACTTGTGTATGCAATGACAATAAAAGAGTCTTGAATCTTGAATAAAGCCCAAAATGATCCTGACATTCATGCCTATGATGAGAGGAAGGAAGCTGTATCTGTATGGGGTCATCTCGGGAACAGAAGCCCCACCCACCTGGTGTTCAAAGCTTCTGTTTGAGAGGGTGGCCAATCATAAGAAAGATGGGTTAATGCAAGCCTTTAAAGGGGGAGGGGCTAAAGATAATTAAGGATTATTTTGAACTAATCGTGCAAATGGACTCTGGGAGAGTCCAAAATAAATAAATAAAAATAAGTAGCAGGAAATGATCACAGCAGTTATAATTCAAGTTTGACACGAAGACTCATTTTAAAGTTGGGCTGAGGAAGGCTTAGATTCAGAAAACATTCACTTGCTTTTATTTTCACATTATTGTGTTGCAGCCTAATTACGCTTAATTTACACTGCAGGAGTTCTTTCACTGTGGTTGAATCGGGCAGCAACACGTCAGCCATCATTTGGAGTGTTTCATCACTCAGCTTTCACACCTCAGTGAAACCAGTGCTCGGGGATTAACAGCCTGAGGTCAGGAGAAAGCTTCACCTCCGGAGTCCATTCACACTTCGCAGCAAACTGCAGCACATCACAGAAATCACAGCGATCAAAACTGAGAGACGCGTTCAGAGGGACGCTCTGGTGCCAAACCTGTTGACGTGAAAGCACCAATATTGTCTCCAACAATCCCCCAAAGAGTCGCTGTCATTTTAAGTTCCTCGTGTGGTCGTCTCAGAGAAACACAAACGCTGCACATGCTGAGAGGGATGTGGAAACAATATTCTCTCAAAGATGGTTTTGTTTAATACTTGAATTTGGAAATTGTGTAAAGTTTGTTCTGAGCTTGTTTTCTTTTAGCATGAGTTTCCTCAGGAAACTCAGTCGGTCCTGGAGACTGACTGCTCTCATTTACAGCAGTGCAAAATTAACTTCCCAGTATATCTTTAACTTAAAGTCATTTTTCAGTTTCATAAATATTAATTTGTTTTTGTGGTACTGTATGACAGGAATTTCATATCGCTCCTGTTCCAGTGGTGGATGTTCATTTTAAATATGGTTGAAGTTTCAGTCCATCAGTGACTGTACAGTAATCCCTGTGAGGCTGCAGACTGACCTAAACACTCTTTTTTTCTACTCTTTGCTAAAATGGCTTGAAGTGAGGAGCTGCACTGAGGCCGGCGTGGGACTGAATTTTTCTTGGACCACAGTTCAGGTTGTTTCCTGGTGAGTCTCAGGTGAGCGACAGCCTGCAGCACACAAACACAACTGCAGCTCTGACCTCAAAAATGTGACACTAGAGGAAAGAAATGAGAACAAAACCAGAGTCTCGCTCCAGGCTGACGAATCCTCTCTTTGATTTTGGGAATAGTTAGTTTCACGATGAACATTAATTAATGGTGGCAAATTATATCTGGAAAGGAAAAACAAGCTCTGACATTTGGTTTCATACATCTGCTGTTCAGTCATTTTAAAGGCTGTGAGCTTGTTTGCTGTCATGAAAACTATAAACTCGTTAATTTGAGTTGAATCCCCGGCGTGAAGGCTTTTCTCTGCTCTGCTGAGCATGATTCAAACTCCTGATTAATTTCCTAATGAGGGCTGAATAATTAGCTCATTTTCTTAATGACTCTCTCCATTAAAATCAGCGGCTGGCACAGAGAGAAGGGCACCAAACATTTATATCTGCTGCAAAAGCCAAACTGTGGTCATGATGTTTATTTTAAGAGTTTTATCACTGCAGCTTCAGCAGACTGTGTTTTCCTGATAGATGCATCAATGCTGTCATTCAATTTTAGTTTTATATTAGTTGGTTCATAACAAGGTGCTTTATTTTGACATGAAACAACGACATATAAACACACGGTGTGAAAAAGGGGAGAGAAATACAAAAAATTATGGAGTTCCACAGGGTTCTGTGCTAGGAACACTTTTATTTACATTATACATGCTTCCCTTAGGCAGTATTATTAGAAAGCACTGCATCAATTTTCATTGTTAAGCAGATGATACTCAGCTTTATCTATCAATGAAGCCAGATGACACACATCAATTAGTTAAACTGCAGGAATGTCTTAAAGATATTAAGGACTGGATGACCTCTAATTTCCTGCTTCTAAATTCAGAAAAAACTGAAGTTCTTGTTCTCGGCCCCACAAATCTTAGAAACATGGTGTCAAACCAGATACTTACTCTGGATGGCATTACTTTGGCCTCCAGTAACACTGTGAGAAATCTTGGAGTCATTTTTGACCAGGATATGTCCTTCAATGCACATATTAAACAAATATGTAGGACCGCTTTTTTGCATTTGCGCAATATTTCTAAAATTAGAAACATCCTTTCTCAGACTGATGCTGAAAAGCTCATTCATGCATTTATTACTTCTAGGCTGGACTATTGTAATTCATTATTATCAAGCTGTCCTAAAAGCTCCCTGAAAAGCCTTCAGCTGATCCAAAATGCTGCAGCTAGAGTACTGACAGGGACTAGAAAGAGAGAGCAGATTTCTCCCATATTGGCTTCTCTTCATTGGCTCCCTGTTAAATCTAGAATAGAATTTAAAATCCTTCTCCTCACATACAAGGTCTTGAATAATCAGGCACCATCTTATCTCAAAGACCTCATAGTCCCATATCACCCCAACAGAGCACTTCGCTCTCAGACTGCTGGCTTACTTGTGGTTCCTAGGATACTTAAGAGTAGAATGGGAGGCAGAGCCTTCAGCTTTCAGGCCCCTCATTTACTTTAATACCAACTATGTGTTCTAATCTGTGTTTTGATCAACATATCGATCACTGCACTGAGGTCTAACAGGACAAGCATGGCGATGAGTCCACTGTCAGAGGCCATAAGAAGCAAATCCTTAGTAAGCTTCACTGGTGCTGTTTCTGAGCTATAAATCCTTGAAACTCTGCAAATAAACATCCTCTTCAAATAATGACCCAGCTGAGAACAGACCTTGAAAGGGAAGATTTGAAAGTTGAAAAGGTTGGATTTTATTTTATAATTGGTCTAAAATTTGGTGTATCACCTGGATCAAGTTAGGCCATTCTAGGTTTAAATACAGCCATAGTTAAAGCCTGCAGTGCGCATCCTGTTAATAGAGAGAAATTGCTCATATTCCAAATCAAAACATTAATTAATGGTAAGACATGCTTGAAAGGTTTTGCACAGAAGCATTTAATTCCAGCTTGCTTCCCAGCATCCTCTGCACACTCTGCAGCTTATTACCAGCTCTGCCTACAGCAGTAATGAGCAAAAGAAACCCTAAAAACATGAAAGCAAAGCAAGTTTCAGCAAGTTTAAACTTCACAAACTCTCCGTGAGGGAAATTTAACAAAAGCTGATGAAGTCAAAAGGCAGAAGTTGTCTGCTCTCATTCCCACAGAGGAAGTAGGACACACAGAGAATCAAAACTGCATGATATCTTATTTTATTGAAATGTTCAGTCCAAAAAACACATTCAAAAAAAAAAAAAAAAAAAATCACAGTAAGAACAAGAACAGCTGAGTAACAGGATGCCGCCACTGGCCTGGACTGCCATCTAGTGGAGGAGGAGAGAACTGCATCTCTCCACAGCAGCCGGTTTATTTTCAGGACCGTTTCCTCCTCACCTCCTCCTACACTTCAGTCCGGTGATGCACTGGAGGTCCAGGCCTGCTTCTGCAAGGGTTAATTTAATATTTCGAACCCTCAGCTAAGATTAGGATGATGCATGTGTCGTGGTGAGGTGCTGCAGGTAAAAGTTGTGTGAGATTTTGGGCTGTTTTCCTCCCAAACATTTTCTATCTGACCAGTGGAAAGAAAAATCCAAATGATAGAGAATTAATTTTTCTTCTTTAGTCACAGGGTTAAAAACATTACCTGTTTGTTTTTCTTCCAATTTAAAAATTGTCTCTTAGAAGGAACATAAACCAGACTTTTCCAGAGTATAATTTAAAGTTTCCTCCACAGAGCTTTGTTCAGCACAGCAGCAGAAAACTACGAAAAATCAGCAGTTGCCCGGTGATCTCCACCTCAGCAGCGTTTACATGCTCCTCTGATTCCTGTCTGCAGTCTGAAGCGTTTCACATGAGGAGCTCGGACTTCTGTCAGCATGGTGCATTTGCACAGCCTGACTGATCCAGATCAAATCAGCTGCAGATGAACTGCAGCACAGTCTGAGCTTGAAACACGAATGACTTCCAGGCAGCCCAGCCATAGTTTGTATTGATTATTTGATTGGCTGGAAACCCTATGTAGATTCCTAAAGTAAAAACACTGTCAGTACATATTTAAAGAACCTAAAGAGGAACAGCTGGAGAAACATTTTTTACCCCACCTGTCCTGACCTGTGCACCACCAACTTAATTTTGTCTACAGATTTCTTGGACATGAATTATTTTGTCCTGATAGGTTTTGCCACAGCTGAATCCAAACCGCCAGGACTGAAAATTGAAACCTGCAGTTCTTCTGGTGTCCAGCAGAGGCGCCACAGTGAGTCAGTCCCCATAGATTCCCATGTTAAAGCTTTCCAGCAGAAATAAACATGTTTACAGCCTGATACAGAAACTGCTTTGGTCTCTGTGGATAAGTTCCCCCTTCATACCAGCTGTACTGGTGAAGGATGTTTTTATAACTCACCTGTTTAAATAGTTTGCATTATTAGGGGTGTGGCCTGTTTGACTGACAGGTGGATGGCGACACAGGCGGCTGTATCTGCTAGTTGTCTGCTAGGCTTCACCTCAGCTAACTGCAGTCCCTGATCTGGACCTCTGGACCGTGTTTGTGCTGTTGGAGCCTTTTGGAGCATTTTAATGCAATTAATATGGCTGCTGTGGCTTCATGGGACTAACAGACCGTCCAAGAAGGCGGAGCTTCAGTTTGCTGAGTGAGATTCTGGGATTTTATTTGGATGTTACTGATATATTGGTGTCGCTGAAGCTGGAGAAAAAGCAACCCAAAACAATAAAATGGTTTAAAGAGCATTTTTAATATAAATGTTCATGATTTTATGAAGATTTTGTGCTTATTTGTCCACTGATAAGCTTTTAAACTGCAGTTTATGAGGCTGAAAACTGTTGGTCACATCAAACATAAATCCTGCTCACCCAGTGAAGAAAAAAAAAAAAAAAACATCCATCAGGTTAGAAAGACACGAGGTCTTTTTTCCATGATATAAACAAGTTTTGTACGTTCACAGTGTTTCCTGTCATCGGAGGATACTGATCATGAAGACCGTGCGGTCAGGTAACCGATCAGCTGCCCAGCCTGTCGTTCAGGTAGCTGGAGGTCTTGGTGTCCTGCAGCAGCATCTTGGTGACGTCGTGCAGATTCTGCTGGTATGCCAGCCTGTAGCGGCTGTACACATCATCACAGTAAGACAGCAGGCGCTTCACATTGGAGGTCACGCTGCTGGGAGCGCCGTCCAGCCTGAAATGACCCCACACACACACACACACACACACACACACACACACACACACACACACACACACACACACACACACAGGTGAGACCATGTCAAACTTTCAGGTGGTTTCAGGTCTTTTCACAGATGGCATCCAGTCTTACTTTTTGAAAATGTCCTCAAACAGGGTGGAGGTGAGCGGGCGGTGGCGTCTGAGCTCCTCCAGGTAACCAAAGTCTCCGTTCAGGATCACCTTCTGGTACAGAATCTCAGCCCAGTCTGGACTGTAGCTGTACGCCTCCGACACCACGAACACCTGAGAGACAGGAAACACCTGCAGGTCAGTGATGTTACAGCAGCTACGCCCACCTTTCAGACAGAGTGTGGGCTTCACACTGACAGTTGTGCAGTTTGTTGCATGCAGATCAGCCACAACATTGAAACCGCCTCCTTAATATTGTTTTGGTCCTGGAAGCTGACGTAGAACCTCCAGACCAGATCTGAGGAGTTTGGAAACCAAGTCGACACCTTGAATTCTTCTTCATGTGTTTAAAAGCGCTCCTGATCATCATCCTGCCGAAGGAGGCCACGGCCATCAGCGAGCACCTCGGTCTGCAGCAGTGTGTGACCCACATGTTCTCAGCAGAACATCAGAACATCACACCACCTCTGCAGGCTCGCCTTCCCGCAGTGCATCCTGCCGTCAGCTCGTCTCCAAATGACCACCCGGTGGAAAAGAAAAAGCTTTGTGGTTCAATTCTGATGCTCACGTGTTCACGGTAGGAGCTCAGACCATCACGCTGTGGCCAACGAATCAGCCTCAAGAACTGATAATTAAGGTTATTACTGGTGGGTGGAGCGCACCTTAATAATGGCAGTTAGGAAGGAAGGTTAACCTGTAACAGAAACCCACCTGGTAGCATCGCGGCAGAGTCGTGACGGCGTTCAGCAGCTCTGCAGGTCGCAGGTTGATGATGCGCAGATCTGATCCCTGGTTCAGGAAGTGGAGCTGAAGAGCAACCAGCTTAGCTGTCCGAACGCAACGAGTCGCCTGACGCACGCACGAATCCTGATAGAGCACACACACACACGCGCACACACACACAGTGAAATTCTCTCTCGTCGGGTTATTAAAGACAGGACCAGGAGAACACAGAGAGGAGCTCGAGTACCTTTGAGAAGCTCTCTGCAGCATCCTTCAGCAGTCCCAACACTTTGACCAAGGAACTCTTCAGCTCCGGAGTGACGACTGTTCAGAGAAACATCGAGAAACTGTGAAACTGGGCCCAGAGAAAGGAACGCACCTCTGCAGATGTTTCTGTGTTCTTGGCTCACCCCAGGCCTGAGACTCGATCATCTTCAGCTGCGTCCTGGCTGCCATTTCGTGGTTTTCACCGATCTCCCTCCTCATGCTGAAGCACAGCGCCACCATGTTGTATTTCTCGCTGTCTGCGGGAAGGCAGCGCTTTATGTAATCCAGCAGAGCCGACTTCAGGCTGGAGCTCTGCAGCAGGAGGGAATCACTGCTGTGAAGGTCGGCTTCATGTGCGGTCATAAGTTTACATCACTTCACACGCAGAGCTACATGCTCGTAGGCTCTGGGATAAAATGTGGAATTTGAATATGTTCCATTCCTACTAGGCTGAGTTATGATATCAACCCGGGAGACATTCAGATAATATTTGTGCAAAAGTTATTCATCAGTTAAAAAGTGGTCCTTTAATCTCATCCCCACCAAACGGATCAAATCTGTATTTCACTGTTTTATGAATCATTTAGTAAATATTAGGAACAGCTGTCTGCAGTCTGCCACGGTCCCGGTTTCTCTCTCACACAGTAAATCGCACTGATCACTTTGATCCACTGTAATGAATAATTATAGATCCGTTTCTAATCTCTCATTCCTCAGAAAAATATCTGAAAAGGTGCGAATTCTCACATAGTACAGATTAGTGTGTGTGTTCGACCTGTCCTCTCTGTGTGTGTGTGTGTGTGTGTGTGTGTGTGTGTGTGTGTGTGTGTGTTCGACCTGTCCTCTGTGTGTGTGTGTGTGTGTGTGTGTGTGTGTGTGTGTGTGTGCGTGTTCAACCTGTCCTCTGTCTGTGTGTGTGTGTGTGTGTGTGTGTGTGTGTGTGTGTGTGTGTTCAACCTGTCCTCTGTCTGTGTGTGTGTGTGTGTTCGACCTGTCCTCTGTGTGTGTGTGTGTGTGTTCGACCTGTCCTCTGTCTGTGTGTGTGTGTGTGTTCGACCTGTCCTCTGTGTGTATGTGTGTGTGTGTTCGACCTGTCCTCTCTGTCTGTGTGTGTGTGTGTGTGTGTGTGTGTGTGTTCAACCTGTCCTCTGTCTGTGTGTGTCTGTCTGTGTGTGTGTGTGTGTGTGTGTGTTCGACCTGTCCTCTCTGTGTGTGTGTGTGTGTGTGTGTGTGTGTGTGTGTGTGTTCGACCTGTCCTCTGTGTGTGTGTTCGACCTGTCCTCTGTGTGTGTGTTCGACCTGTCCTCTGTGTGTGTGTGTGTTCGACCTGTCCTCTGTGTGTGTGTTCGACCTGTCCTCTGTGTGTGTGTGTGTGTGTGTGTGTGTGTGTGTGTGTGTGTGTGTGTGTCTGTGTGTGTTCGACCTGTCCTCTGTCTGTGTCCATCTTCTTCCTCAGCAGCATCTCGAAGCAGTGGTTCTGATGCAGCAGGTCGAAGATGTACGTCATCTCGTTGTACCTGCCGATCCCTGTCAGCAGACGCACCTGCACACAGACACACACACACCCACACACACTTTAATTACTGGGAGCACACTGACTGGACTGATTCCAGCTTCCTGTCCGGGACACTTTCCGACATGTTTTTGAGGTCAAACGCGACACATGGCAAACGTCTACTGGTGACAGGAGAGGAGTCACCGACTCCTAATTTATTTTTCCAAGTTAGATGAAAAGTTTTACGCGTGTCCTGGAATCCAACTTTGAAATAAGTGAGCAGATGCTTTGAGCTGATTAGCTCATGCAGTGACTCTTCAGTTAACTGAATAAAAGAAAGAAGTTGAGATTTTCCTGAAGTTTGGACACTTGTTAGAAGGACTTCACAGACTCTGGTGATCAAGGAGAATCTGGCAGTAGACGGATAATTGCGGGTTGTGGATCTGGGATTTTGGGGCTCACCAGCAGGCTGTAGTGCTCTCCTGGAGCCAGGTAGGTGTGGCTGAGGTGACGGGCGGCTTGGAGCACTCTCACGATCCCCTCCATGTTGCAGGTGAGACTGAAACAGCTGTGAGCCACGATCAGCAGCTCTACGACTACAGGAGACAAGAAAGGACCTTCAGACCTCCTAAAATAAGAAGCTGGGCCTCTCAGTGCCACCGCTGGGCTGTAGATTTAGGAAATTTCTAATTTTGTTAATGTTTTTATACTGTTGCCACCATATGTGAGTAAGTCTATGTGCTCATGTGTGCGCACGAGGTTGTTTATGACCCTGGATGAGTGGTGGAGGGAGAACAACATCAACAGAGGATGCATGCAAAGAAAACTGTGTATAAAAAAAGCATTCATAAAAGGATGAAAATTTAAAATAAGAACATCTGGGGTCCAGTCCAGTGAATATGACAGGCATTTTCCTGCTAATATGTGTGTGTGTGTGTGTGTGTGTGTGTGTGTGTGTGTGTGTGTGTGTGTGTCATACTGCAGTTCAGGTCTCTCAGTGGAACAGTGTTGAGGTTTTCCAGCAGTTTGAGTCCCACCATGTTCGGGTCGTCACACAGTTTGATCAGTTGCACCAGCGCGTCCCTGCCCTCCAGTGGCCTGTATATGTGCTTCTCCATCACTAACACACACACACACACACACACACACACACACACACACACACACACACACAGTTACACGTTTTGTGAGCACTGAGGCTTCATGCTGGAAAGCTGTTGTTTTTAAATGTGAGACATGTGACCAGGTTCTCACCGTGCTGCAGCTCCTGCGTGGAGGCCAGCAGCGCCTGAACCACAGCGGAGGAGATGAGCTCAGCGACAGCGTCCGCAGGGAGACCCTGAGCTTTGATGAAGGTCCGAGCTTTCCTGAAGCGCTCCGGCTGCTCGGACAGCAGCAGCTTCTCCAGCACCGTGCAGGGTTCCTCCATGCAGATGCTGCTGAAGGAGCACTGCAGCTCCTGAGGAGGACAGATTAACTCAACACATCTTCCTGGTTCTTCTCGTTTTAATTTAACAGCTATAGCCAGACACTCCAGTGACTCACAAAATGATAATTTTTTAATTAAAATTCTTGAAATACTTCCTTTTAAACAGCTTTATGGAGAAAAATAATCCTGCACAAGCAGACAATTATATAGGAACGTTATGAGTTCATTTAAAGGTTGGGAGGTCGTGTACCTTGGAGAGCTGGTAGAGACTGAGGACTTGTTTGCAGTAGTTGTTGCCATGGCGACACTGATCCACCAGTTTCTGGAGCTGGACAGTGACCTCGTCTTCAGGGAGAGGGAGCATCACAAAGGAGGACAGGCTGCTGACGGAGGGAGCTGGAGGAGGAAAGAGATCGCTGATGATCGCTCAGTGTTTTCAGTGAAGCAGCTTTCAAAACTCGATACATTTTGACCAGAAGATCAAAGTGCTGCCTGCACTCTCAGTGGCGCGGTTTGCTGTGATGAAGCGAGAGCTGGGTGTGAAAGCAAAGCTGTACATTCGTACCCACACCTACTGTACGACCTCGAGCTGTGGTAGCAGCTGAAAGAATGAGATTATGGATAAATGCAGCAGAAATGAGTTCCTCTGAAGGGTGTCTGGGCTTAGAGACAGGCTGAGGAGGCTCAGTCATTCAGAAGAGCTGCTGCTCCTCCACACTGAAAGGAAACAGCTGAGGTGGTTTGGACATCTGAACGGGATACCTCCTAGGTGAGGTGTTTTGGGCATGTGCTACCAGAAGGAGACCCAGAGAGATTACATCTCTCAGCTCAGCGCGGGATCACCAAGGTATCCCCTGGAAGAGCTGGAAAAGGGAAGTGTGGGTGGTTTCTGCTTAGACTGTTGGTCCTGTGACCCAGACTTGGATAAGTGGCTGTATGGATGGATATTCCTATTTTATCATAGACATGAGTACTTCTAATACAATTAATAATAAAAAAACAGTCCTACAGTCATGAAAAGCTGTGACATCTTGTGCTTTAAAAATGAAACCGTTATTTCAGAGTTTTCAGGACGTTCTGCTAACAGAGGAGGTCTGATGTGTGTCTGTACGTAAACTGAAGGTCAGCTTACAGCTCGTGATGCTCGTCCTCGCCGGAGCTTCCGAGGCCTCCTCCTGGGGTTCGTCGTTCAGGTCTCCGGATGCCAGGGCTTGGCAGCGCAGCACCACCCACATGTCCGGGTGGTACAGGGAGAAATAACGGCAAATGCGACTGGCTTCATGGATACTGCCGTCATCTAATAGCTGACCAATCAGAGTGGCCAGCACGCTCTTCTCCTCTGGACTCAATGCTGACTCGGTATTCAGCTCGTCCTGCTCCTCAGAGGGACCTGGGAGTCCGTCCAGACTGAGGCAGCTCTCTGTATTCAGCTCTGTTATGTTGGAGAAGGACACCTCCTTCATGAGCACCTCGTACGTGTTCATTTCAGGTGTGACGGCCGGCGGCGGCAGGTTAAAGACGCTCTCCTTCTCCATGGCAATGGTAAGGATGTGTTTACGGACCCGGCTGAGCCACTGCTCTTTCTCCAGGCTCTCCAGTTTGTCCACTGGAGCCGGGCTGAGCTGGGAGAGCCAGTGAGCGGCGAGCCCGAGCAGCAGGCAGCGCTCCTGGACGTCCAGCAGGTCCTCCTGAGCCTCTGGAGGGTCTGAAGTGTCAGTCTGAGCCTGTGACAGGAAGAACTGGGAGGCAGATTCTGGATCGGTGCTGTCGGCCTTCAGCTGCTCGTGACATTTCTTCCAGAAGCTGACCCGGGTCTCCAGCCTGGCCCACTGTCGCTTGGACTTCTGAGTGTTCACTTCCTGAAGAAGCTAAAGGAGGACAGACAAAAGCTGCTTTTAACTTTGAAGAGACGCTTCCCAAATGACTTTTACAAAGGTTCAAAACGCCTGAAAAAAGAGCACGAAGGAACTATAAATACTGTGATTCTCTAAAACCAGTTCACGGTCATCGGTTCCTGTTTCTCTCAAACCAGAAACAAGTTCTCAGTCCTCGACTTTTAACACTGTGCAGAGCATTTCAGCATCTGTGCTAAATCTGCTTTTGAGACACTCTGGCCAGGACAAATGATGAATGAGTGTCACAAGTTCAGATTTTAACTATTCATGAAGGAGAAACTGCAATATTTGAGCCTAAAACCTGGCTGTGTACAGGTGGATCAGACCTGGCTGAGCAGCAGACGATGGACGGGCAGGCCGGCCAGCAGGGCGACCTGCCTGGCCTGGCCGTAATGCCCCCTTGCTTGCAGAGCGTCCACGGTGGCCTGGAACTCCTCCTGCTGGACGGAGGGAGAACTGCTCTGCAGAAGCCTGGGAGACAGGTTGACCTCTGACCCTTGAAGCAACTGACTCAGCTGGCTCAGCTTCCTGAAATCTGGACCTTGAAATGAAGGAAAGAAAAGAAATCAGTAAAACAGGGTTTTTCCAGAGGGTTGATAAAGCAGGCACCTGCAGACTGTCACTCTGACGCCTTCTGTGACTCTCACAGCTCACCGTTGGATTTGAGGAGTTTGTCAACGTCGGCGAGGAGCTGCAACAGCCGGTGGAGGTCGTACTGGGTGGAGCAGCGCTTCAGCATCGTGAAGAGTAGCACTGACGCCTGGCTCTCCACCCACTGCAGGGGGAGGCCGCCCGGGGCTGCCGGCCCGCTGGTTCTCAGCTACGTGAACAGAGAGGCAGATTAGAGAAGATGTGTCATCAAACTTGTCGAGACCTGAAACTTTGGCTTTGGAGAGGTTCCAAACTATTCTGCTCATCTCCAGTTCCATGATTTTATTCTTGAACTCTACCAGAGGAGCTTTGCATGATTCACAGTTCATAATCATCCTTCTTTATCTTAAACTGGACCTCAGTGCAGCCCCTCGACTCATCCTCTGTCTGAAACAAACTGTTTTAGCTCCTCCCTCTTAAAGGCAACTTTCTTATGATTGGCTGCCCCTCATTTAAAAAGCAGGTAGGTGGGGCTTCTGTGCCAGAGATGACCGGCTCTCTGTGACATCATAGAGCTCCAAAAATAGAAAAACTGTGTGAAACTGAGTGTTTAGTCTGAGCTTTGGGCTCACAGGGATTACAGTACATACACTGAGCTCATCATTTGAAATATTGGCCATATTTAATAATGACAGCAGCTACTGCACCAGTGAGATGGGATGTGAGTTTATAATGAGCTGACAAATGTGACCTGTCCCTAAAAGTGGGTTGCTATGATTGAAAAGCCGGGTTTCCGGGTGATTAAGAAACAGAAGGTCAGCTGACCACTCTCTAACGAAGAAGATGATGAAGAAAAAAAAAGGGGGAGCTAATGCAACATCGAGCAGTCGGCCGGACTCACGGTGACGAGCGTCCGCTGGAAGTCCAGCAGCTTCGATTTGGCCTCGGTGAAGTTCCTGAAGTCGCAGCACAGCTCAAACATCCTGAGCACCAACACCAGAGGACAGTCCTGACGCACAAACATCAAAGAAGATCAAAGCAGCTTCAGATCAAATAAATTCAACATCTGAAAATCACAGAAAATCCTTATGTGTCGTATCTTTTTAGGCAGTATTTGAAAAATAGACTAAGAATCTGTGCCAAACCAAAGCGGTTTCATTTGACCTTTAACATCCGAATGGATAAAAAAAAAAAAAAAAAACATATTCAGACATAAAATTAAAGTTTCTTTCTGAGTTCAAAAGTTGACTTTTTCAAAAGGAAAGAACATCAGAGAGGAGGTTTCTCCTTGACTGCAGTCAGAAAATGTCACACTTATTAAACAGTACCAAGAACTGAGCTCTGCTCCAGTGTGTATAATTCATCCTCTGAGCCTTTAATGCACAACGTACAAAAATCAGACATTCAAGCCTCTATAACCTTCACACAGCAGAGCTGAACCCCTGTGCTGGTACAAGTACCACGTTTCTGTTGTGACAGCTTACAGTTCCTTAAAAGTATCTTTTCTTATTTTTTCACATCTTCTTTGAGAACATCTCATCCAAAGAGCTGAGTGGCTGAAGACTGATCTCAGGAAATTGACTGAAAAACATGTCAGCTACATTTTTCAGAGGTTTAAACCCCAAGTTTTAGAAAAATATTTAGAAGGTTTTAGCCTGTTTGACTCCCCATCAGCTGAGACAGGTGGGGAACAGATTCGGATCTCCTGGCATATTTTTACCCTCTGGAAGAGCTCGAAGCCTCGCAGGAGGGGCCTGACGTGGCCCCGGCCCAGCAGCGTCCTCCAGATGATTGACAGGTCATGCAGGGTCCATTCGTGATGCTGGGGGGCTTGAACCAGGTGGGAGGTGGCTTCCTTGATGGTGACATCATCGACAGAGGTCAGCACCCACACACAAAGGCACGGCAGCAGCTCTGCTCCCTGTCAATCAAACAAGGACGAAAGTGACGTGAACCACAAACTTTAAGACACGTTTGAAACACGTTTATTTCTGCTGTGAAGTTTTAACATGTCTACGACTCACTGCTGGAGCCTCTGCTGGGCTGCAGAGGAGCTGCAGTTTATGGAGTGGATACGTGGCTTTGGTCAGCATAATAACTTTAGATAAGAAAAGAACCGCTGGGTGTGTTTTGCCCTTTTACCTGCACACAGGCAGCCAGTACCGCCAGCGTTGGGCAGCGCTGCACCAGCGCCTCCTGCAGCAGGTACCTGCAGGGCGCCGGCTCCTCCTGGCTCTGCAGGAGGACCTGGAACATCTCCCCGGGGTGCTCCGGGCTCCCAGAGGTTGCCCCCTCAGTTCTCAGGACTGAATGCTGCTCGTCAGAGTCGCAGCTCCTCTGCTTACTGTAAACCTGCAGGTCCTGAAACGCCAAGCTGAGGTGGGCCTGCAGGGTGGGGCCAAACTGAGCCACCAGCAGCCTCACCTGGAGGAAGAACCAAATATGGTTATTTCACCCAGATTACTATTAACGAATGCTTACAGTGAGGGCTACTGCTATTACCCATCACCAAGAGCGTTAACATACGAATGCTGTGTGTGTGTGTGTGTGTGTGTGTGTATTTGCACTCACCTGCTGAGGTGGGAAGCTGTGCAGTTGGACGAATAACAGGAAGTGGATGAACTGTCCATCGTGGGCGCAGTGGGTGGGGTAAACAGAGCTCAGCTGCAGATTGTGGAGCTGACAGAACTGAACGGGCAGTGCCCACTCCTGAGCCGCCTCGTACGACGACCTGACAGAAAACAAACACACTAAATAAATATACACGTGATTAACATGACTAAAATTTTGGAAGGATATTACAAAGCTAACAGTTGAAAATGTGTGCAGGTAGGTGTGTGTTTTTGTGTCCATTCAGTTCAATTCAAACCTTTACACACAGACAGGAAACAAGTCTTAAGAAGCTCAGAAACTTCCTGTTTTGAAAACCCCGTCAATTTCACGTTTCTGAGCTGCAAGCGGACATCGACCGACCTGATGACGCCTCTCTGCTCCAGACTGTCTGTCACTGCAACTTCCAGGTAACCAATCAGCTCCTCTGCGGCTCCAGACTCCGTCCCCACCAGCTTTACACCTTTAGACACTGAAAGGAGACAGCAGAGGAGATACATGTGTCCAAGCATCCACTCCTGTTTAAAGTGTGGAGAGCTGCAGTTCCTCTGCTGTCCATCAGAGGCGCCACAGTGAGTCAGTCCCCATAGACTCCCTTGTTAAAACTTTCAAGTAGAAATAAACATGTTTATTACAGAAAGCTGTGTGTGTGTGTGTGTGTGTATACCCAGAGTGTGCAGATGCTGTGTTGGAGTGCCGTGTGTGTTGTGTTGGTTCCAGTGCTGCAGGACTGCATTCATAGCTCTGATGTCGACCCTCAGCTTGAGGCTGGAGACTCCCAGCAGCTCACAGAAGCAAACGGCAGCCGACGCCACCGCCGGCACGTTGAAACACTGCAGAGCCAATCTGGACGCGCGCAGTGAGGCCTCCTGCACCCTGAAACACACACACACACACACACACACACACACACACACACACACACACACACACACACACACACACACACACACACACACACATCACTGCTGCTCAGAAGCAGGACGATGCTTTTGTGGCGTCCTCGCACAGTTAGACTTTCCTCAGTAGAAACACTGAAATCAGTGTGCAGCACTTACGTCAACTTGACGTCACTGCTGCCGCTCAGCTGCTGGACGAGGAAGGTGGCGTACGCGAAAGATGGTCGGCCATGATGGAGGTAGTAGAGATAGTCCAGGTTCTCTTTCAGAGCGAACTTCTGGACCAGGTGAGGGCTGGAGAAATGAGGCAGCTCTGACGTTTCTGTGGAGAAACACCACACTGGCTGCAGCTTTGGATGGTTGACCCCATCTATTTAAACTCCTCCACCTTCACTCCCTCTGCTCCTTGCAGATGACTCCCTCTCACTCACACATGTATTCTGTCCTGCTTCTGCTCACTTTCGTTCCTCTTCTCTCCAGTGTGAGAAACTCTTGAGCCTCCTCTTGTTTCTTTTATTTTGTTTCCTGACTTTAATTTTTAAAGGGGTCCTGAGTAACAGTTCTCCAGCTGTCTGAAGGTCTTTTTTGGACACTGGCTGCTTTTTCACTCCTTGGACCTGAGCATTTTCACAGGAATGTTTTTTGTTTATTTCTCAAGCCTGTTAGCACTGACCTGTAAATCACTGAAGCATTAAAAAGGCTCCTAACTCGAGGGATGAAGCAGTGTTGTGTCTACACATAACAGACAACTTAAAGAAACTATTTTAAATTGTCTCTTTAGGCACGTCACAGTTTGGCCCTCATCAAACTCACTCAAATCCTTACGTTCGCCCAGTTTTCCTGCTTTTAATGCCTCAACTTGAGGACTTGCTGCCTGATACATCCCACCCACTAACAGCTGCCGTGATGGAGAGATAATCAGAGTTACTCACGTCACCTGTGAGTGGTCAGAATCTTATACCTGATCATGTATGCTGTCAATACAATCAATGGCAGTGAGAAACAGTTTTACAGCATTATTCTCCTCTGTGAACATGACCTCTGACCTCTGTGCCCAAACAGAGTTTTATCAGAATTCATTCGACACTTTACCAGCTATCGTAACACACACACACACACACACACACACACGGTAATGAGGGGTGACTCAAGACTTTTGCACAGTACTGTACCTCCACCTCTCCGGGGTCTGCTCCCTACTCTCACTACACATCGCAGGGACCTCACACAAAGAAATTTGTGTTTCCATTGGTGCATAATTCATTAATGCCTAATTTAAAACAAAACGCCCCAAAAAGAAAGATTTTCCTGTTTCTTAGTTTCCAAAGGTCAGAGTTCAAACTCTGGACTTTTGTGGGGAAAACTGACTGAATCATGAGTCTGTTAAGCTGTCACCACAGCACCTGAGCCGTGACCTTCGCGCTGGCTTTTGGATCTTACCGGTGGAGTTGAGGGTGTTTGCTGCCTGCCAGCCAAACAGCCTGGAAGGGTCCAGCGGGTGGAGGGACTGGAAGAAAACACCAGCAGGCTCTCAGAAAACACACAACCCACCATAACGAGGAGGACAACGCTGCCGGCGGCTGACAGGTGAGAGTTTACCTGCAGGAGGTGGTACACGGAGATGTCGGAGGGCGGGCCGTTTCCTCGGGGTCCGGCGGGGAACAGGGCAGCCCTCAGTTTGGGATGGGGGGCCAGTGCCATCTTCAGCAGCTGAGGGTCGACCGTCCTCTCCGACCTGCCTGACCTTTCACCCTGAGCCATCACCTGCACACAGAAAGCACGTGAACATCCTTCGCTAAAACACTTCCTTATTATTCCAGTCTTGGCTTCCATCCTTTTTAATGTTTAACACTATTAATGAATTCACACCACAGATGCATCTCCTAAAAATTGAACCTCTGTGACCTTGACTTCAAGGTAAAGGTCACAGGAAAATATGGGCATGGACAGTAGGACCTGTGTTTGCAGAGTGACACGTTTGTGAGACGGACGCCTGCCAGGGGCGGGGCTTGTTGTTGTTTTTCTCCGCCGTAGATTATTGACTTCAAGCAGCGTCTGTCTTTAATTTATCTTTAACTTGATCCCAGTCACATCCTGACTCACTGACTTTGCCGCTTCCTTCTTCTCATTAGAAAATAGTTTTATAACCTGAGCAGAAACTCCTCCTGCAGTCTGCTGATCACCTGCCCCCAGCTTATTGGTCATTCATCAGTTACCATCTGATGTCTGCACCCTCCTCATCATTTCACAGCTCAAACAACAACGGCTGCTTTCTGCTAGGAGCAGAGTTTACCTGGTCGATTCCTCCGGGGGAAAACATGATGGCGGCCAGAGTGAGCAGACTGTGTCCCTCTAACAGCAGACTGCTGAGAGACGCCTGGCTGCCAGGTAATAACACCTGAGCACTGGTTAAACTGGCCTGGAAGAGCAGTCCTGGGTCTGGAAGAACAGAAAGAAAGAGAACCAGATTTTAAAATTCAAAACATAACAGATTCATACCTGCTGAAAGGAGAGAGTCAAAGAATGGATTCACAAACTCTGCAATATATTTAGTGCAAATAAGGTCACATTGCAGCAGTGCTGCAGCAGTGTTGTGCCTACCTGACAAATCTCTGGTGATCTCCTGGATCCTCACCAGCATCTCAAACCAGGGCTGACTCTCAGAGAGGCTCTGACTGCTCAGGAGGGGGCAGTTTCTGGGGGTCAGTCTGTGGAGAGAAGGCCCAGAGCTCATTATCAGCTAATGATTTTATTAATTCAGGTAATTGGTTTTAAAAGGGATTCCTACATATCACACACACACACGCACACGCACACACACACACACACACACACACACACACACACACACACACACACACACACACACACACACACACACACACACACACCTGTAGTGCTCCAGGTAGGTGTACAGCAGGTACTGAAGGTTGTGCTCCAGACAGAAGGTGATAAAGACGCTGTGGAGGTCGAGCCCGAGGGGGGAGCGGTACTGAGGGATGGGAGGAGATGAAGCCATCAGGCCTCCACCCTGAGCCAACCTCCACAGCAGCTGCTCCAGGTCTGCCAGCTCCTCCGGGACGAACACACCTCTCCTGCCGGAAAAGAAAAAAAAGCCCTGCGGTTCATTTCTCCCATCAAAGTAACCATGCCTTAAGTTTGCATGATTACGGTTGTGTCTGATCACAGATTTGTGATTCTGTAGACACAGTTTTCATGCCCTGGTGACCATGAGGTGAAAGCTCTCAGGCTCTCTGCGGTCATTTAAACAGGAGCTTCTGATCATGTTTCTGCCATGTCGAGGGTCAGCGTATTTGCTCTTTCAGATCTAGGAAAGCGTGAAAATACTGATCACTGGCCTCCCGATGCTCACAGTGAAGCTGCCAACATTCACATAAGTTTGCAGGAATTTGTAACCATGTTTACTCGTGTATTCACACCCAAAATATCATCTCTGGGATGACTCCTCAGTGAGCTGCTGTACCTAGCCAGCAGGTCCAGGATGCTCTCCCTCATGTAGCTGCTGCAGGCCGTGCTGTTGTCCACCAGTTCTGGGGTGAAGTCCGGCCACCGGGGAGCGCCAGAGGCCCCCGTATTCTGGATCCAGTCAACCACTCGGCGCTGGTCGTGCAGGGCGGTCAGATAACGCCACAACACTGAAGAGTCGCAGGAGCTCAGCTCTAATGGAGAAAGGGAATTGTTGTTAAATGCTGAGTACAGACTTTTAAGTTGCTGATCCCGACTTAGTGTCCTACCTGTGTGCTGGAGTCTGGACAGGAGGATGGCTGTCCTGCAGCTCTGGTCCCAGTTCCTCACCCAGTCCAGTCTCAGTATCCTCCAGAGTCCCCCCTCCTCTTCCTGAGGTCTCCTCTGTCCCTGCAGCTCCTTCAGAACCTCCTCACCGTCCCCCTCCTTACGAACCATCTGAACAATCCTGGAAAGTTTTTGCATTCTCAAAGTCAAAACAAAGAGTTTACTTAGATGCATAAACGTCTGAATATATAAAGCAGGGATATCTGCAGAAGGAGGAGAAGGCTTGAAGGGAGGCTCAGAGGAGATAAAGAGAGAATTCAGAGGGTTTAGAGAGGAGGTTCAGGGCAGTTAACATAAAAGGGAACAGAAATAGCAAAAGGAACAGCTCGGAGCACAGAGAGGCTTCAGATGGTAGTGAGGACGTTTACGACGATGAAAGAAGTGGCTGAGAAGAAAAGCTACCTGATGAGAATTAATGGCAGAGAGCATATAAATAAATAAATAATTTATTTATATAAATAAATAAATAAACATGGATAGTTCCCCCGTCATAACAACAGTATGAGGAAATAACTTTTAGCCGTCTCCTGGAGTCAGGGCCCTCTCTGACTGCTGTCTGTCTGCCTGCGAGGCTTCACCGCAGCTACCTGGAGTCCGAACTGGACCTCTGGATGTGTTCGTGCTGTTGGAGCCTTTTTAATGCAATTACCTGACCAATAACATGGCTGCTGTGCGCTTCAATGGACTAACATTGAATGGAACTGTGACAGCCTTGAGGAGCTCCCTCAGTGACAGACTGCTGCACCCCAAATGTTTGAGAGAGCGCTATCGCAGGTCCGTCCTGCCTGCAGCAGTGAGACTTTTTAACCAGCACTGCTCCCAGACATGAGGGGGTCTACTATGTACACATCTACACTGCTGACATTTCATTGGTCACATTGTCTATACTGATCACAATCTCTATATTTTCTATACTATACATAGTGTATACAGTTTTTTATTATTTGTATATTCTGTATTTGTATTTTCCTATTTATTTTTATCTTTTCATACTTTCTTATTGTGTTTATAGTATCTATTGTGTCTCTGTACAATAGCTTGCCGCTACTACACTGAAATTTTCCCATTGTGGGACAAATAAAGGGATTTCTATTCTATTCTAACAGACCGTTGGCTGTTACTGATCAGCAGGTATCTGTGTGTCTGTGTGATGCTCCCATGCAGTCTGTGGATGTATACGGTCGCTCCTGGCTCCAAAAAACAACATAGTGGTTAAAGTTGGGGCTTTAAAATCCACTAACTAAACTAACCGATGACCTCATGGTGGCTATGCCATGCTTAATATACAGTCTGTGCATTCTAATGAGGACAAATGAGGACAATATTCAGACCTCATTTTCCATAAATTGGTTTACAGTGTTTGAGTTCATGTTTCAAATCATCAGGTAAATGTGTGGAAAAGTGAGCCGAATATCACAACACAGGTCGATACAAGTACCAACATTAGTACAGATAAAGTACTTTCTGTATGAGTGTAGAGTCAAATCACACGTCCGACTGTGTAGAAGTCAACTTTAGAAGTCTGAAATTAGTCACATCTCCTGGATGGACCGTTTCAGTCATCACTGCTTAGTTATGGCCTTCAAAAATCTTGTGATTTATGGCAGCTCAGGATTTAGAGCTGGCTGTCAACTACTGATGAAGCTGGTGGCTGTTTGGCCTCAATGATAGGAGGGATGTTTGGAGGAGTAAAGGTGAAGCTTTCAAAGAACACTGTACCAGCTGTTGGGCATGGTGGTGGCAGCATCAGGCTCTGGGGCTGTTCTGCTGCCAGTGGTACTGGTACATTGCACAAAGTGGATGGAATAATCTACCAGTAGGAGGCGCCGGGGCAGACCCAGGACACGCTGGAGACATTATGTCTCTCGACTGGCCTGGGAATGCCTTGGGGTCCCTCTGGATGAGCTGGTGGAGGTCTGAGCTTCTCCGCTTAGGCTGCTGCCCCCGTGACCCGGCCCCGGATAAGCGGAAGAAAATGGATGGAATAATGAAGAATTCTTCAACTTCACCTCAGGTGAGCTAGATGGCTGAAACTTGGACACAGTTGGGTGTTCCAGCAGGACAATGATCCCAATCAATGGCCTTCCCAAAAATTTGTGGATTACATTTAAAATCCGGGTCTGTGCCTGGAAACTTACCAGTTTAAATAAACTCTGCCAATCCTGCCAAGAAGAGCGGTCAAATATCCAGCCAGGATTATACCAGAAGCTTGTTGATGGCTACCAAAAGCATCTGATCAGGGTGCAACTTGCTAAGAGACATGCAACCAGATATTAGTGGAGATGTGTGTGTATGTTTGAGCCTGTATGGATCAGAGAAAAGCCCAAATCAATTCAAACTTGTTTTTTTTTTAAGTCATTAAACATGTACGCTGTACGATCATTGCACCCCGGAAAAAGAACAAGTCAAAGAAATCAGTAAAGCCCAAAATGACCCTGACATTCACGCTCAGGATGAGAGGGAGGAAACCTCTGTCCACAGCCGTCGCTGAGCCAACCATCAAAAATTTAAAAATTCAGTGGGCTTTTCAGCTTAAAGAGAGAGGAGCTAAAACATCTGTTTAGTAGCCCTTTGCCTCCTAAAACAGGCAGGTTTGGATCGGATTCAGTCGGCCTGTCCAGCATGAACTCAAAGTTCACTGGTGGGAACTCTGTGCTGTTCCAGTGTATTCAGCTAGCAGCAGCACGCCATATTTACCTTTGACACGAGGTGCTTCCTGTGCAGCGGACGGCCGGCTGCGATCCCAGCTTCTCCATCTGCCGGATGAACAGAACACTCTGCATCTCCTCCTCTGGGAAGTTACGCCGGCTGGACAGCTCCTCCACCTGCCCGACAGGTGAGACACACAACAGAGAGCCGTAAAGGCAGCACTGCAGTTTAGAGGTCATAGGTGAACAAAAGTTCACATTCAGAAAAATATGAAGTCTTGCAACTAAAGATTACATAAAACGCAAGCTAGAGAGTACTTTTCAAAGTAAAATACACAATTTTATTAAAGACGGAAAAAAGAAGGAGGAAGTTTGTGGCTGGTTGTGTTTCCTGTAAAACGCCAGACTCACCATTAACTCCCGGAGCTCCTTGTCATCTGTGTGGAGGCAGATACTGTGGAGCTGCTGCTTCACACTGAAACCCTGCAAACCCAAACACAAAGCAGCTTAACGCTTGAATTCCTGTCACTTTGACTTTATTTAGAAAGTTAGTCAGCTGTGCTGTAGCTCAATGTCACACTAGCCGAGTGCAAGGTGAGACACTGAGCTCTTGAAGAAGCATATGGGAAGTTCAAGGAGATCAGCGAATGAACTCACAGAGGTTAATTTGCTGATCTGTTTAAGTACAGATCTGGAGTCAGCGCACACCTCTTCTAAAAGTGTGGACTTCAGGGTTTCCACAATCAGGATACTTTGAGGAAAATAAACAAAATGACAACATTGGACTCAGTAACTGTGTCTTTTAGTTTCAGCCCTGGTTTTAAATGTTCTGACTTTGTTTAACTGTCACAGTTAAAAAGATGTCAAATCAAGTTCCTGTTTGCAGGGTGCACATAGATGTACTGCCCACTTCAGTACTGAAGGAAACAAAGTGGGTCTAATCTGTTCAAATGTAACTGTGTTTTCATGCTTGCGCTCTGTTAGGTTAGATTAGATTGAACTTTACTGTCATTGTACACAAGTATACAATGAAAACTGAACACCCATCCAAGAGAAGACAAACACCAGAACAACCAGGGGGGACAGGTGTCTGTGGTCATGCAGCTGTTGTACAGCACTACCATTGATAAGAGGGAAACATACAGGACAGGACAGGTGATAGGACAGGTTAGGGAAAAAAAAAAAAAAAAATCTCATATTTTGCCCAGTAGGGGGCACCGTATGAGGTTGAAAACAGCATAGGAGCACTAGGGTGGGGAGGGGCAGGGGTGGAAGGAAGCCAGTGGAGGTGAGGGGGGGTCGGGCTACTGTGGGGCTGACTCAAACTCCCCCCTTGGGCTGAGGATATCAGTTCACACAGGTCAGAAAACAGGACAGCGGGGGCATCTGTTAGAGTGGCTTTGCATGATTCATAGACCAAAATGATCCTTCTTTATCTCATCTCATACTGGGCCCCTTACTTCATTCTCTGCCTGAAACAAGCTGTTTTAGCCCTTCCCCCTTCAAGCCCAAGGTTTGATTTGCAGGTGGGTGGGGCCTCTGTGCCTCACATGACCATATCTGGGATAGCCATTCTCTATGACATCATACAGAGTCAAGAGTAGAAAAAACTGTTATAAGCGAGTGCTTAGAGCAGCCCTCAGCCTGAGCTTTAGATTATTTCTACATCTGCTGGTCTCATTATTAGAAACTCTGGTCACGTTTAATCTGAACATGGATCAGGAGATATAGAAAAACTCCCACTCCATCCACTGGTAAAACAATCCATACTTTTTGCTGAACTTTCCTTCACTGCGATGGTTCCTCTTTGTTCTTTTCCTTATGTTATTATATTGAATGTGTAGTTATGACTTTCAGGTATGTTTGCATTTTTCTGTACGTTTTTCTTGAGATCTGCTCCTTGTGCAGAAGAATGTGAGCCGTTCTCACCATGTTGGTGAGCAGCGTGTTGGCGGTCTGCAGGTCTCGGCGCTGCAGGCAGGAGAACACCTGACGCAGACCCTCCTTCCTCAGAGCCGACAGGCGACTTTCAGGCCGGTTCCGCCTCCGCAGGACCGCCTGAGCTCTGGAGATCTGATTGGTAAGGATGGACTGATGGACCACTTCCTGCAACGTGAACACAACACTTTTCAGCTTTTCGCACATATTTTTCAGCATTATAAAGGAAGGTTACTGGGGTTTTAGGACCAAATTAAAAATCATATCCTACAAAAGTTGAAAAAAAAAAGATTACCTCTGTTGACAGCTGCTCCCACTCATCCCGCTGAGCCTCGTCCTCAGCTGGAGCAGCAGCAGCTTTGGAAGTGGACGTGTCGGGCCCTGCAGACCAGGGGAATCTCTTCATGTAGCTCCTCAGCTCGGTGACGTACTGATCCAGAACCTTTATGCAGTTCTGCACACCTGAGTCCTGGTCTGCAGACACAGCAGAACAGCTTCAACTCAGAATATAATATAAATGCTGGGGTTTTACACTGAAGTGAACAGCTACAGCATGAGTGTGTGTGTGTGTTTTCTTACGGTGTTTGCTGGACAGCACGGAGCGGATCTGCGTGTTCACGAAGCTCAGGGTGATGTTGAGCAGCTGTTCAGAGAACTGTCGGCTCTGAGCTTCGCTGTTCGAGTCTCTGACGGCTGAACACAGCAGGTCTAAGGCGGGACGCAGCTCCTGCACACCTGCAGGGGTGAGTACTCGCTATGAGCAATCGTGATATAGCCATGATATTACTGGATCAGGGTTATTATAGTTAACGAAAACGAACGAAATAACGAAAACTGAAATTGAAAAAACATTGTCGTTAACTGAAATAAATAAAAACTAAAATTAAAAGGAAGAAACGACAACTAACTAAAACTGAATTGTGAGTTTACAAAACTAACTAAAACTAACTGAAATTATAGATATTGTTATTTTTTCAAAAGTCTTGTGGATTGATATGAAATCATTTTTTTCCTCTCTCCGAGTTTAAGCTCGGAACGCCGTCGGGCAAATGGGTGCGCATGTGCGTGCGTGCGCACACCGCGCTGCTCCTCAGAGAGTCCCATGTGGAGTGTTTTTTTTTTTTGTTTTTTTTTACTATGATAGCACAGATAGCAGCGAGTGTCTTGTTGTGGATGATGTTGTGGATGATGTACGGAACACTTCTTAGTCAGGAAAAAAAACACCAACATCAAAGTAGACCTGAGAAGCGCACACAAGGCAGCTACGGAAACCGCTCTCATCCTACAAGGCAACCCGGCCTCCACCTCCAGAGAAACGTGACTACTCGTCGGGTCAACGCAGCCACAACGTTGTGTTTAGTCCTTGTGCGTTTCCGGCTACTTTATCAGTCAGATAATAACAATCAGGACTAATAATCAAAGCATCAATATAAGGACTCACAAATGTCAGCAAATTCCTGGAGGGAGCTGCTGAAACTATGGGAATGGACGTGAAGAAATGAAGAAAGTGAAAAAACAGGGACAAATATGTTTGCACCCTAAAAACTGAGCACAAAGAGCGAGGACCAAAAAACCCCCAGCACACAACCACAAGGTAATTAACACACGCAATCCAGCTATACATGCATAAATGCGGACATGAGGTCGGACGCTTCCGTAGGCTACAGAGGCCGCAAAGACCCTGCAAGTCTAATCAGCGAGCATCTAACCAAGCTAGCTCCAAAACAGAAGCAGCATCAGGTGGAGAGAACATCAGGATGCAGCTGGATTTGAGCTTTGACTCCTTCAAGGAGTTTGTTTTTGTCAAACACCACATGTAGCTGTTATTAATCTGCTGCACTGAGGCTGAACTTTATTGGGAGTTTATTGTAGAATTTATCGAGTTTTGGAGTTCATATTGTTCTTTGTTTCTCCCTGTTGATGTTCATGTGTGTCCTTAATATTACACACATTTAGCATGTAGTTCTGCTGTCTGTGAACAGTTGGTTGCTGAATTTATTTCTTTAAAGGGGATCTTTAAAGCGTACCTGATTAAGTATGAAAATACTAAAACTAATACTGAAACTAACTAAAACTAAGCATAAAACCAAAAATAAAAACTAATAAAAACGAGCAAAACCACTCTGAAAACTAATTAAAACTAACTGAATTAGAGAAAAAAAAGTAAAAACTAACTAAAACTAAACTATAATGTAAAATCCAAAACTATTATAACCCTGTACTGGATGATAACTAATCATTCATCAATGTGTCTATCACGTTAATATTGCAGCTTGAGATGACTGAAATACTCGATATACTTCAAATATAGAAATCCTTCAAAATAAAGTGCAATGGAGTTATAGGAAAGTAAATAGAAACCCGTTTCACTCCAGCACTGCTGTTAGGCAGAAGATTAACTTTACTCTAGCCCAGTCGCACTGCTGTGCGGGACACCAGAGGACGCCGGTGCCACTACACACACCTCTGCATGCATGACTCAAACACGTCTACATACCTCATAGAGCTTGGAACCTTTTTGTAGACTAGTATGAACTATAATAAAATCACTAAAATGCAGATCTACTTTTTATTTAGAGATGTTGCAAATTCTGTTTTTAAAATTCATGAAGCTTTGTGCAGACTTCTCCTTTTAGAAATCACCACTAATGCTGGAAATGCTGCCCTAAAGTCGTTTCTGGTAGGTGACCATCTTTTATGTACAGTCTATGTCATTTTGGAATATTTTGGAAAATGTTTTATGTGACAGCATCCAAAAATGTCTCTGAGCTGTGTGTATGCTTCAATGCTTGTAATCTCCACAGTGTTAGTGTAATGTGGGGTATACGCACTGTGCGTGAGGCTCAGTGTGGAGGCTGCTGGCTGATCGGCACAGCTGAGCGCTGCTGCCGGAGGGTTCAGGACATTTTCTTTGCTCTTCAGGTAGAAATCGACCGTGTCCAGCTGACGGTTCTTCAGCCCAGTCTGCAGAACAGAAGAAGACAAACTGCCTTCATCTAAATGTCATGAACAAAAAAAAGAATTTGTTTTCCTAATGAATAAATAACAGTGTGAGATTTTTATTTGATTTGTTTCATTTGGTTCTCTTCACTTTGAGGGATTGATGTCATATTTACACAGAACTATCAAAGATGTCCAAGGGTTCACAAACTTTTTCCTGTAATCATAAAGCCGTGCAGCTTTCTGCGTTTGCTGTAGATTATTGTTTCCTACCTGCAGGGCGTGGATGGGGATGGAGCAGCGCCCCCAGCTGTTCAGGTGACAGACTGCGTCCACTGTCGCTGCGCTACCGAACAGCATCAACCTGCTGAGCAGGTCCTGCTGCGACACGGAGAACAGGACCTGGAACACACCGGCCTCTGACAGGCAGACAGACAGACAGGCAGAGACAGACACAGACACAGACAGACAGACAGAGACAGACACAGACACAGACAGAAAGGCAGACAGACAGAGACAGACACAGACAGACAGGCAGGCAGACAGACAGGCAGCGGCCGTGAAATAAACTGTACTTTCTGCAGTTTTCTGTGATTTCTTTCAAACAGTCAAAGTCTGAAAATAGAAACAAAGTTCTGATTTTACTGCTTTTTCTTTCAAACTGGCTGCAGGAACAAAATACATTTCACTGTGCATTGTACTGTGTATAACTGTGCATGTGACGAATAAAACCTTATCTTATTTTATAATTTGGGATTTTGACAGTTCAGTTAGTTTTGACAAAATTCTGCTGCAAACATGATCACTGAGCTCTAAAGAGGAAAAACTGTCACATGAAAAAAAAAAAGATGTAATAATTAGGTGACCTTGACTTTTGACCTTGACCCAGTGACCCCATGTACAATCCCAACCTTGCTTTGGTCATAAGCTATCAGCCCATGAAGTTTGGTCAGCGCAGACCGAACGGTTCTCGAGTTTTTGAGCGGACACTTCAACGGACGCTGCCCGCTGTGGGTGATCACATCGTCTCATCTTTTGACTGGCATATAAAAAAAAGCTTAAAGGAAATTAAAAGTTGAAGCTCCATTTCTGATGAATAACTGCACACAGTCTGAGAACACCTCAGACTGCTGAAGTGATCCAGGACTCAGGAAAACACTAACAGTGAAAGACTTGACTCAGAGTGCTGTGTCTGTAACCCACTTACTCTTCAGCAGCAGGCGATGCTGCCTCTCTCCACAGCACTGAACTGGAGCCGCCTCGCCCTCCGCCTGGTGGTAGCTCACGTTCCCGTGCTCCATCTCCCACAAGGCCACTGTGGTCTGTCTGTTGCCCGGGCTGATGAAGGTCAGCAGAGCGGAGAACTCGGAGACGGTGAGCTGAGACGGAGCGGACGATTCGGGGACGGCGAAAGAAACGGTCAGCCCACCCGGAGGCACTCTGCTGTGGGCCGAGGATGGAGCCAGGTGGGAGTCCAGGTGGGGGAGCGAGGAGAACCAGGTGGTCCTGGGAGGCCGAGATGAAGAGGAGGAGGAAGGAGCAGTGGCCTGTTGTGCTCTGCTGTACATGGAGGTCAGACGACCTTCCCAGGAGCTGTAGTTGAGGACAAAGGTGAAAGGTTAAAGGTGGAGATATGAGCAACAATGAAGTGCTGAAAGACTGAATGGTCACTCAGTTCAGCGCTGAGTGATCATTCAATTTTTCAGGGGTGGCTGTGGCTCAAGAGGCAGAGCAGATCATCTGCTAATTGAAAGGTTGGTGGTTCGATCCCAAGGACACTAAGGCGTGCAGCCATGCCTTAGTGTCCTTGGGCAAGATGCTGAACTCCAAGTTGCTCCTGATCCGTTCACACTGATCGGAGTGTGAGTGTTAGATAGAAACCACTTAGACATGCCTGAATGTGTGTGAATGAGGTGTGCTGCATGCAGCACTTTGAGTGCTCGATATATAAATGGTCTATAAAACGCGTCTGTGAGCCTCATTCTCAATAAATTCAAATAAATGCTGAAATAAAGTTCACTCTAATCCTTTTTTCAACCCACAAATACCATTTTAATTTTTTTTAATAAAAACCAAAAAGGTTTGAGTTCACCATCTGTAGTATATCTAATAACCCTCAGAGTTATCAGATCTCATGAATCCGATATGGATGCTTATCTTCAGGCTCATCATGTATAAAAGTCGAGTCTCTGAGGGTGTCGGCAGCTTACCGGTCAGCGCTGAAGGCCCCGCCCAGGGCAGTGAGACTGAAGCTGGAGCTGGACAGACTGTCCTGGTCTCTGGGGTGCTGCGGCTGAAGGGGGGGGCGTGGCTGGGGGCCGGCACATAGCAGGTGGTCTGGAAACATCCTGAAAGACAGATTTGTGACTCTGAAGTTTGCTCTGTGCACGATTGGCCTGCAGATGAGTCTCAGCTGTTTGATGCAGTTAATCAGTTTAATTTTCCTCCAGCTGAGCCGGGAAGTCTCACATCAGACAGGCTCAAAGTTTTCTGTCCAGACAGGATCAGAGCTGAGCAGAGGGCCGACTGATCCTCGGCGTTATCACGCCGCCCTCACCCTTCCTGCTTCGACCCTCATTTTGAGAATAGTGCTTAATGGCCTCTTAAATGGGACAATTTTCACTCGAATTACCACAAATTCATATCTGTAAAACTTCCTCAAACAGCCTCTAAATAGAGAGGCTGCCCTGTAGCTAATACAGACACTGCTCTGCTTCTATTGAACTAGATTCATACTGATACTTTTTATTGATTAGGAAAAAAAAAGGCCTCAGGGGCAAATAAAAAGCAGAGAAAAAAGAGACATCACAAAGACCGTGTTTGACTCCATACCTGAAGTAGTGGTTGAGGTCGATAGCGATGGCGGTGTGGGACTGAGTGATGGCCACGGCTGTGCTGAGATCAGCTGACACCTGGAGGAGGCAGAAGGAGGGGGTGGGGGAGGAGGGAGAGGAGCAGGTGAACTCGTCCTCTGCAGGGCCAGAGCTCAGGTAGGCGGGCAGGTTAACGCTAGCCAGTAGAGTGCCATCAGAGATGCTATACACAGCTGGAGGGGGCGGAGTCAAAGAAAAGACTTGGGAGTAGAAATGTCTCATTCCTCTAAAGGAAAGCTTTCTGGATTTTTCCATTACTGACTGCTAGATCAACTTATATATCACAGCTTTTTAATATCGCTTGTTTGTTCTTAGTGTGAGCGGTTTGGAGACAAAATCAGAGACACGAGGCTGAGATGGTTTGGACATGTGCAGAGGAGGGATGAAGACGGAGCTGCCAGGCAGGAGGAGAAGAGGAAGACCTCAGAGGAGGTTCATGGATGTAGTGAAGGAGGACATGCGGAGGGTGTGACAGAGGAGGATGCTGGGACGGGGTGAGATGGAGCTCCCTGAAAGAAGAAGAGGCTTGTCCATTTGTGGGGTTTATGAGTTGACACCCTTTTGGACTCGTGCAGCTGGTCCAGGTTTTGAAGATTCGTCTTGGTAGAGCATCAGCAGAAAAGTGCAGTTCGCATTAAATATGAAGGCTTGTATGTCGAAACATGCTGGAGTGTTTTTGGCTCAAACATAAAGACATTTTAAATATAAGAGCACCTCAGAGTGCTTTGACGTTTAAAGTAATTTACTAAGATTTGAACCTGGCAATTTACTGCAAATGTCACTGAATTACTTGCAGAAAGGAGCACGTTTGGAGGTGCTCGTTTATTTGGAATGACGGGGAGATGTTATCAGGACGAGGCTCAAATCTTTGAGAAAGGATCTGAGTGCTTCAGAGCTGAGCTCCACGTCCTTCAGTAATAACTCGGGCAGCGTCAAAGCGTCAGAGAGAGGGAAGCATCCCAGAGCAAACACAAAGGGACGCGTCCAGTTTGAGAGGCAGCAAAGTTGTTTTTCACAGTGAACTGAGCAGTTTGCAGTGTTCAGGTTTTTCTGAGCAGTGCACGCACACAGAGCTCTGGAACGTCACCATTTGACTTTAACGTTGTTTTTTAACTGCTCTCCAATAGTGGATCTGTTATATCCCAGATTAAAATGCAGGAAAGCTCCGGTGTGTGTTAGATTAATGTCTGAATGTTACACTATGGTGTGCAGAAAAAGCAACAGCAATGCGCACATTTATGCAGGTATAAACGGCTCAGGAGCTGGCTGTAAATAATGTTCTGTCTTCTTCTTCTTCTACACATCCTACAGGTCAGCTGTTACAGATTCCAGGTTTATGCGGTGGAATTAATCGGAATATCGCAGCTCTCCTGAGCTGTCAGATCGAGCCAGAGAACGACTACAAGCCTCCACGCTGGTCCCAGCAAATTCAGCTTTATATCAAAAACATCGATCCTCCTTCAGCTGCCGTGTCTCTGCAGCGACGTGCTGTTTCCAGAGACAAACACGAGGACAAACCCTCATTTTATACTACGCTCGCTCCCTCGTCAGGTCGGTTTTGTTGGTCATTACTGAAACGAACCGGCAGCGTCTGTTTTGATAAATGAGCCCGACCACATGCCCGACTTTCCCCTCCCATCAGCACATTTTTGTGACTGCAGCATCACGCTGATTTGCCCTGCTTAGTAAATCTGTGATAAAGCACTTACTAGCACTCTGACCTTTGTGTACTAGTACTCGTACTGACTTGTTTAGGACGTTCTATGAGGTATACTGCAGCTGTAGTAGTATGTAGTGACCTGTGAAGCCTTAAAATCAATGGAGGATACATATGAGTCCGGTGGAGCTGAGAGCAAACAGGGTTTCCATGGAGACACAGTGATGGACAGCAGAGTGTCGGTCGCTGTCGGTCAGCTGGACGCCGCAGCAGGATGACGTCTGAGGCTCCTCCTCCCCCTGCCACTGTAGCTGCAGCAGCCAATCGGAGTTCAGCAGAACGCAGCAGCGACCAGCCACAAAGGACAACACCTGCACCACCTGCAGCTCGCTCACAGCTGAGAGTAAACACTGAGTCAGTAAATGCGACACATCAATAACAGGCTGGGTGGGGTGGCTCTGGTACTCACTGTGGTCCTGGTCTCTGATGGTCTGCAGCAGGCGGCCTGCGGGACATTCACACGCACAGAGCACGGAGATGAAGGCCGACCGTTCGGCCTTGACCTCCAGCAGCTTCAGGTCACCGTGAGATCCCACAGCCAGCAGCCTGGAGCTGCTGACCCCCCGAGAGCGGACCGACACCTCCTCCCAGGAAAAACTGGGAGCAGAAAGAAAAGTTTAGAAAAACTGCTCATTTACAGCTGAAGACAAAACTGCACAATATACAAAACACAGAGATGAACAAGTCTTCTGATGACCTCCAACTCTTCCTCAGCTGCATTATCAGCATTTTATTAGCTTCTTCTCAGTTTCTCTTTCTGACATACATGCTTAAACACTTCAGAGAAACACATGTCGGTGACCCAGTGAGGTTTTAGTCACAGCAACAGGAAAATTATAAGCACTGTAAAAAAATTATTCTTTTTTAGTCCATTTTGTTAATGTGTCTATATTCAAATCCTAAAAATATTTTAGACATGAAGTAATGAGAAAAAATCAGCCTGTTTGAGTTTGTGTATTTGTCACACTCACATATTTCAGATGTTCAAACAAATTTTAATATTAGAGTAAAAACAAAATGCAGTTTTTAAATGATGGTTTCATTTATTAAGTGGAACAAAGCTAACCTGCTGTGTGAAAAATGAACCGCCCGCCTCGTTAAATCATGAATTAACTCACTGCCAACTGAAGAATCCGGCTCAGGTAGGTTTGGATCGCTTTTGTCCCTTAATAAACAAAATCTTCATTTAAAAACGGCGTTTTGTACCTACTCGGGTTAACTCTGTCCAATAAAATCTGTTTGATGATCTGAAACATGTATGTGTGACAAATATGCCACCCCTGCTGGGTCTTTAGCTGGCTGTGACACATTCGGTTTCCCTGCATCTCCTGCGGGACTCACTCTCGGTAGGTGCCCTCCACTGCAGCCGGAGAAGCCTCTCTGTCCGCCGGGTCCCACACCACCAGCTGTCCCCGGACCCCGAGACATCCGAGCAGGGAGCCTCCGGGAGCCAGCTCAGCTTTCTGGATGTCCGCTACATCGCCACAGTGCTGGTTCTCCGGGATCACAGCCACCTCAGTGGATCCGGTCTGCAGCCGCCGGTCCGCCTCCAACATCCTCACACGGTGAGCCTCACAGTCCGGATTAACGGGTTAAATGTGAGCTACGGAGACATTTTAGCGTCAAAGAGCGATATTTCTTGGGTATTTCCTCTGGTCAGGTAAACAGCTGCTGGTCCCGATCGTCACGTGCGCTGCCTCTGCTGTCAGCTGATCTTCACTGAAACTTAATCGAAAGCAGAAACTACAGAAAACAGACCGTTTATTCGGGCGCAACACCGTCATCGTACATCGATTGCTTTTCCTGGAACCAAGCGCTAGAACGCGAAAGTCGCACGCTGATTGGCTGAGACACACACCGCCGATCTGTAGATCGCCTCCAGGTTACTGCCCATGCTAAGTGTGGTCGCTGGGCCCATCCTCGCTGATAGAGATCTGCGGAAGCCCGCGAACGACCGTCCCCGCTTTTCTGCCAAAGGCTCAGCGAAAGGCCCAGTTTATTATGGCGTTTTCTAGAAAATGGAAACCGTGTTCAGCCTCGTCTCGTTAACCGTCACTAAGGTTTTACAGTTCTCCGGACTGGCGGATAACAGGAATGCCTTGAGGACGAAAAAGATGGAGGAGAAAGCGTTAGAAGTGTACGGTACGTGGAGCCGGTAATGGAGGCTAATGGAGGCTGTGCTGCGTCAGTAGACGGGCTCCAGCTCACCGCTGACGGAGAACCGAGGACAAACACCGAACTATAAGAAAAATGTCCTGTTTCAATGACAGTTTTCTGTCACCTTTGTCACCTGATTATCATGTGATAAAGTGTCTGTTATGTAATAAGCTTCAGCAGGTTTTACAGATTAGTAGTAAAAAGCTTAAATATTTGCAGTCAAAGTCAAATGTGTGAATTTTCTTGTTGACTGGACTTTAATGGTGTGAAGTAAAGACTTTAAACACAGAAGTTTCCTTCCTCTCATCGTGGCCATGAATGTCAGGGTCACCTTAGGCTTTATTGAGCTCCTCTCTTTGGTGCAGTGATTGTAGAGCAAACATCTTTACTGACTTTAAAACACAAGTTTGAATCTTCTCTGATCCACACATGCTCAGATGTATCCATACAGGCTCAAATATAAACACACACTTAAATCTTTTAATAATTAGTACTGAGGGTACTACGTCTTAACCTGCCAAGGCCTGTTAACGTCCCATTAGTGATAGTAATTTGTTTGACAGCACTCACTGGACTGACCAAATACAACGGGAACTCACACTGTCACCCTCAGATGAGCGCAAATTGGTTATATATGTTCAGGAACCACCAAGACTCAAGCCATGATCCCAAACATCTGGTCGAGGTGGAGACATTTAACCAAATATTAGTGGGGGTGTGCATATATATTTGAGCCTGTGTTTATCAGAGAAAATCCCAAATTAATTCAAGCTTTCTGAGGGAGACTGCTTTCCTTCACTGTCACCATCCTAAAGGTCTATTCGAAGGCAGGAAAAACCCTGAAAACAGGAATTTTGTCCACTCTTTGCGTCTTGTATTGTCATCAGATAGTTTGCTTCATCTGGTTTTAAACACAAGGCTTTGCCTCTCTTCTGGTTTTAAACTCATGGTCAGGTGACTCATGTTTTCTTTTCCTGCACTCCAACAGATGTGATCAAATCCATCCGGGACCCAGAGAAGCCCAACACCCTGGAGGAGCTGGAGGTGGTGACGGAGAAGTGCGTGGAGGTCCAGGACCTTGGAGAGGACGAGTACCTCATCATCATCAAGTTCTCTCCCACCGTCCCTCACTGCTCTCTGGCTACGCTGATCGGTGAGTCGCTCTCCTGACAGCGCAGCAGACACGAGCAGGACACAAACCGGTGGTGAAACCAGGTCTGACTTCTTTCAGACCTGGTTTGAAATAACTCAAAATATCCCCAAAAATCTACTTTTGAAAGATCAGCAGCATTTAGAGGTGGAGCAGAATTAAAAACCACAGTGATGCACGATTTTAGCTTCAACAAAAGTCAGAAAGAAAGAGCAGCTCTAACTCTGCAGATGATCTGAGCTCAGCAGGACTGAAAACAAACGCAGAATGAAATAAAATAAAAACTAATCAGTAGGGCTGCATAAAACGATTATTTTAGTAATCGAGTATTCTATCGATTATTCCAGCGATTAATCGAGTAAGCGGATAAGAAATACTTTTTTTATTAACAGTTTATCTGCATATTTTAACTTCCGTACTGCAGTTTCTCGCCATGTGAACAAACAGCGGTGAATGGAGCAGCTACAAAGTTCTCTTTTCTTCACCTTAACACTTGCTGATCAGGTGCTTGATGAAGGACCTCCAGCTGTTTCACAGATTTAATGGTGGTTACTAAAAGAAAAAGCTGCTGTTTTGGACGCTGGAAAAACGTTTCCTTTTTCACTACTTGAGCTCACCGTCACAGCTTCGCCTCTTTGCGCTTGCGCAGTTAAAACCACTGCCTGCTATGAGTGTTTTGAAAAACTAGTGGCTGTGGGAGCCATAGCGCATGTGTGAGTAATGGTGTAATGCTTTGTATTCACAAGCATTCTCGAAAATACGTTTCTACTGCAGGTCTACATTTAGTCACTAATAAGGGATTAAAGTATAAAAAATATTTTGAAGGAGCCCCTCGGTCCTGGGGGGCGGGCCTTCCAGTACCACACCATCGCTAGTGCTAATGGCCCGCGCTCGCTAGCAAACCAGTTCTGGTAGCTACAGCTGAAGTAAAGACAAAAATAGCAGCTGAAATTGTCAGTGAGCACAACACACACAGACACACAGAGAGCAGTGGAGGCGTGGAAATGCATGTCAGCGACAGTTGCCACCCGTCCCGTAAAGTACGGAACACGGCATGTTAGGGAGCCGCCACGGAGTCCCGTAACATACGGGGTTCTGTATTTTACGAGACAGGTGGCAACTCTAGTGATGATCCACTCTGTGTTAAAGGAAATCCATCGCAGCGACGGAGAGCTTTTTAGAATGTGTGCTTGTGTATACGTGAGTGATTCACACTCCAGTCCAGTCGGTGGCGGTAATGCAGTTCTATGTTGGTTTGCCAGCCCCCAATAAACCCACAAAAAAAACGTCAGCACTAATGCTGCTAATGCTAGTGAGGAGCGCCGCTTACACCGAGACAGCTGAGCGCTGCAGAGTTTAAACGAAGCATCGAGACAGTAAATTTGTGTCGATAAATTTTTAGAATCGATTTAATCGAGTTAATCGATGAATCGTTGCAGCCCTACTAATCAGGAAATAAAAAGCTGGAACAGCTAGCAATCATGCAGTTTAAAAGAACATGTTAACCTCCCTAGGGCTGCATAAAACGATTATTTTAGTAATCGAGTATTCTATCGATTATTCCAGCGATTAATCGAGTAATCGGATAAGAAATACTTTTTTTTATTAACAGTTTATCTGCATATTTTAACTTCCGTACTGCAGTTTTTCACCTGTGAACAAACAGCAGTGAATGGAGCAGCTACAAAGTTCTCTTTTCTTCACCTTAACACTTGCTGATCAGGTGCTTGATGAAGGACCTCCAGCTGTTTCACAGATTTAATGGTGGTTACTAAAAGAAAAAGCTGCTGTTTTGGACGCTGGAAGAACGTTTCCTTTTTCACTACTTGAGCTCACCGTCACAGCTTCGCCTCTTTGCGCTTGCGCAGTTAAAACCGCTGCCTGCTATGAGTGTTTTGAAAAACTAGTGGCTGCGGGAGCCATGGCGCATGTGTGAGTAATGGTGTAATGCTTTGTATTCACAAGCATTCTCGAAAATACGTTTCTACTGCAGGTCTATATTTAGTCACTAATAAGGGATTAAAGTATAAAAAATATTTTGAAGGAGCCCCTCGGTCCTGGGGGGCGGGCCTTCCGGTACCGAACCATCGCTAGTGCTAATGGCCCGCGCTCTAGCAAACCAGTTCTGGTAGCTACAGCTGAAGTAAAGACAAAAATAGCAGCTGAAATTGTCAGCGAGCACAACACACACAGACACACAGAGAGCAGTGGAGGCGTGGAAATGGATGTCAGCGACAGTTGCCACACGTCCCGTAAAGTACGGAACACGGCATGTTACGGAGCCGTATTCCACGGAGTCCCGTAACATACGGGGTTCTGTATTTTACGAGACAGGTGGCAACTCTAGTGATGATCCACTCTGTGTTAAATGAAATCCATCGCAGCGACGGAGAGCTTTTTAGAATCTGTGTGTGTGTGTGTGCGCGCGCGATTCACACTCCAGTCCAGTAGGTGGCGGTAATGCAGTTCTATGTTGGTTTGCCAGCCACCAATAAACCCACAAAAAAACGACGGAGCACTAATACTAGTGAGGAGCGCCGCTTACACCGAGACAGCTGAGCGCTGCAGAGTTTAAACGAAGCATCGACACAGTAAATTTGTGTCGATAAATTTTTAGAATCGATTTAATCGAGTTAATCGATGAATCGTTGCAGCCCTAAACCTCCCCAAAGGTCAGAGGTCAGGCCATTACTCACCAAACACAGAAAATTCACGTGAATGTTTCCTGCATTAAACATATTTTTCGGACTCTGCTGTTCGTAATGCAGCCGTTCAGACCGACCGCATAGTTTCGCAGGACGAATTTGCCACATTTATTTTTTCAGGTCAAGCTCAATTTATTGATTTATTTATTTTCAGATTTATTTATTATTTTTGCTTCTTTTTTTTTTCCTGTGGTGCATTTTTTGTTTTTTGAGGATGAATGAATTTTTTAAATTTTTTTTTTGCAAAATTGCAACACTTTCAGTGTGTATACACGTTATACGACAAATCTGCATCCAGAAAATTCAGAATTTCCTGTCTTTTTTTTTTTTGCAACACACTCAGTGTGTAAAGGCATTAATTTAGGAGTATTTTTGGAGCAAGGAAGCTGACTAAGAGCTGGATTTTTATTTTGGTGACGAGCTCTCTGAGAGGATTCTCAGAGCTCATAAAAACGCTCGTGCTTTCTCAACTCCAACCTCAACTCCCCAAAAAGTTGGGATGCTGTGCATAATGTGAATAAAACCATTGATGGCTGAGGTAAACCGCAGACTGACACTCACTGCAGATGAACGGTGGCCGGAGGTTTTTGTCCAGAAGTGCACGGGAAGAATCGACGGTGCTGAACGGGCCAATCAGACTCGTTGCGGTCTGCGTCGAGCTGACGTGTAGTTGGATTTCTCGGGAAGTGCACATCAGGTTATGGCGTAGCTTTCCTGCTGAAGCATAAATCCCAGGACCCAGGAGGGAACAAAGTCCCAACATTTTATTAGTTTCTATCGGCTGGCACCGCATGCAAAACACCAGGACGGGACCTCACGGTGATTAACCCATAATGCACCAGCACAAGGCCACTTACGTAAGTTATGTCGTAGCTGTACAAAGATTCAGAGCAGAAGTCTGAATCAGGCTTTAACCTGCATCTGTGGATGGCACGGTGAGCTGAGCTGTGATTTCTGGAAGTGCTCCTGAGCCTTTGCAGGGATTTCCAGGACAGAATCGGGCCTGTTTTCACTGCAGTGCTGCCTGAAGATCACGGCTTTCCAATGTTGACTTTGTGCTCTGTCCCTTGTGCACAGATTTCTGCAGATTCTCTGAATCTTTTGATGAGATTATGTACTGAGCACCGTGAGAAGAGTCTTCAGTTTTTCTGAAATAAAATAATAATAGTGAATAAAAGTGCTGGCATGCACAGAGCTGGTATTTAGTATTCTGGACGTCCTCGCGGTGTCAGCCGGCCGCAGTCAGTTTGAGTTTGAATGAAGTGACAGAGCGTCCCCGAGGAGGCAGCTCTTAATGGGATGAACAGCAGTGAAATAACCGGCGCCTTTCTTTTAGGTCAAAGTGATCTCGGCCTCCTTTGACTCCAGCAGTGCACGGAGGGACTGGAGCAGTTTTTTTTTTTTTTATGGAGCAGATACAGTTTGAATGAGACAGGGCTCCTGGATATTCATGCCTTTTAGCAGAGCTGCAGGGGTTAGCCCCACATCTGTGGGTCCACTTTGGGATGTTTTGTTGGCAGCAGAGAGCAGAAAATGTTTCAGTATTACTAAAATGCTGAAAGTATGTCAGGATGCGGCGTCGCTCCTTCAGGATGTCGGTGACTCATCGCTATCCTTCCTTCACCGTGCTGTGAAGTTACACCTCTGAGATGTGTCGATCATACAGGGTGCCCTAATTTCCCTGAATCCATCAGGTTTGGCTTAAATCACGTGGATCTGCAGAGTTTGGACACATGATCATTTTTTTTTCTGCATATAAGAAAACATTCATCGCCAAGAAACACCCTGAAACCCCGTAAATCTGTCACATGCCCCAAATTCACAGTGAAGCGTCTGCTAAGACTAATACCTGCTTTTAAACTGCACTGTGCCTCCTCACTGCAGATCGCGGTGGCTGAGCACATGATCGGAGGCTCGCTCGTGCTTTCTTTGCTGAAGGTCTCCTCTTCTTCATCCTTTGCTTCATTATTCTCTGTGAGTCAGGCAGCTTTGACAGAACACCCACAAAAAGTAAGATCAGAACATGCGGCTCAATTGGAAATGCTGTGTTATGACCTTTGGTAGCAAAATAGCTTTTTTGTCCCCTAAATTTGTATAGAAATGCTTCCAGAAACTTCATATAAATGAATGGAGACTCGTCATGAATAAAAAGCCCAGCCTGCTTTAAAGCACCGGCTCTCAGGTGTGCTTAATTACAGACACGTCATTCAAAGTTTAAATGGGTCACAAAGTTTTGGACTTTTAATGAATGAATCTCTGTTTTGATGTCTTCTACTTTCTTCCAGTCGCAGTTTAAGTTAGATGAAAATCGAGGTTTCCTCTTTACTCCGAGCCGTCAGCCTGAAGATTATTCTGAACAAAAATTCATCCATGCTCAAACCTTTCCCTCTGATTACACAATTTATACATCAAAATGTAGCTATTTTAGTCGTCCTTCACCTGCATATTGCAGCAGGACTTCTGATTTTGTTCCCGTAGTGGTTCATTATAAAACAGCTACCAAATTTCTGCTGGAATCAGAAGCATGGGGATTTCTGTCCTGTGAACGTTTCCTGTGAGGATGTGTTCCAGCAGAAGCTGCTGCCGCTAATCTTGGAACAGTTTTTCTGATGCGACTGAGACTCGTCACAGCAGCAGGTGCTCGGGCTCACTAAAATTTCACCACATGCATGTTGGACTGCAGGTGAAAGTCCTCAGTCTGCTCTGCGGCCTCGGTGGAGCAGCACCTACACCAGGTTCTGGTTAGGGTGACCCTCCAGAGGATCTCCAGAACAGAACCAGCTGCGTAACGGGAGAACCGAGGCAGCTGAAAGACATCGAGGGCCGTCACCAGCCTGCCTGCAGGGGAACGACAGGAGCTGGCTGAGTTAAACTTTCTAAATCAGGGCGAGGGGATGAAATTCATACTAGGATGGTCGACATCATACCTCTGGGATCCGCCCGAGTATAGCCTGGGCTTCAGGTTCTGTGGCGACTGAAGACGTATCACGTGGTGGCCACCAGCACACGATGGGAAAAATGATTCATTTAGCAGCTAATGAGAGAACTTGATGCTTGTTGAATGGAGGACCTGCTGACTCTTCACGGGCTTTGGTTTCAAATTCTGGGTTTGGGTACTTGATTGGAAATGTGATGAAACACATGCTGCAGTAACTCGCACTAGAATTTCACTCGCATGAAATTTTTTCATATTTGACGTGCTCGTCAGTGTTTTCTATTTTCCCTGCAGGCATCAGTAAATCCTCTAATCTGCGATCTAATGTTGCTCTTCATCTGTGATCAGCGCCTGATGGTTTTTTTCTGTCTGCAGGCCTGTGCTTACAAGTGAAGCTCCAGCGATGTTTGCCATTTAAACACAAGGTGAGTTCCAGATTGATCTGGATCACTGCACCCAAACCACAAATGGCACATTTTCACCCCGACCTCTTCTGGCTTCAAGCTCCATCGATCGTTTTATGTTATGTGGTTGTTGAGCCAAAACAATGAATCTGTCCTGTTTGCTCTGTTCTCAGAGTCTTTGGGCCAAAGAGGTTTCAGTCAGAGCTGCTGGACAGTCACCAGCATTGTAATGCAGCCAGTTTTAATTTGGGGTCTTTACTTGAGCAAAATTCTCTTTTTTTGTCAAGCAAATGGAAAACAATGAGCGGAAAGAAGCCTAAAAGAAATATAGACAAAATAAATGAAGCTTTGATGAGGTCATCAGCGCTTGGCTTTGGGCAGAGCTCATGGTCAAGGTCAGGGTTCTCATCCGGCCCCATCCCCTACTTCCAATCCGCGATTTGATGTCAAAAATATGAGACAATTTGGCCCTTTAAGTTACTTTTTTGACATTTCGCTTTCCCCCTCCAATTAAGAGGAGTTAGCGAAATGTCAAAAAAGCCCGGATGTGGCCCGTAGGCCGCGAGTTTGAGACCCCTGGTCTAGGTTAAATTGACATCGTCTCACTGATGCTAGAAGGCGGTCAGTAGACCGCTGCCAGAGGAAACCTAACTGTGTTTTTGGGGGTGAAGCAGCATCTTGTTTTTTGCACTTCCACAGTGACTCAGTCCCCACAGACTCCCGCGTTATAACTTTCCAGCAGAAATAAACACGTTCACAGCCTGAGAGTCACCAGTTTAAATTAAGGCTTAAAGCTTGGATTATTAGGGGTGTGGCTTCTTTGACAGGTGGACGTCAGTGCCAAATATGATTGTCTCGCTCAAAAAAAACAACCACAGCAACTTTGAACCTTTGACTCTGTACAATAGAAGTTTAAACGGTCTTTCAAACTCAGACACGACAAAACAATCTGAACGTTCCCACATTCAGCAAAAGGAGGCAGAGGACTCCGAGCTTCCAGGAAGGGCACAGGTGTTCTCTCATTAACACATCAGTGAGCCCAACTTGGAGAAACGGAGACAGGAATATCACTGTGGATGAGCTCTCAGCTGGCCTCGGCAGGCCGTTAGCTGCTTATTTATGAGCCCGCTCGAGAGGTCGACGTCAGAGATCGAGGAGTTCTTGGACGGTTATCAGACGGGCAGGAGAGCGTGGAGGCAGGTGGAGAGCTGCAAGCTTCATCATTAAAGCATGATGAGCAGCCTCTGCATTAGAGGAGCGTTTTCAATCAGAGGTGCTGGTCATCATCTCAGTGCAGAGAGCACGATGCAGCTTCACACTGGTAGAAAATCTACCACAACAGTGGAGCCAAGTCTCAGTGTTCAGCTTAGTTGGTGCTGTGGTCGACCAGCAGCTGGGTGATGAGATCTGGACATTAGATTCATTCAGACTGTTAAAGACAGGGGCAGACGGACCCTGGTGTCCATCTCTAATGTCCTCTCATTGACACCGGGCGTCTCAGTCGAGCGTTCATGCTGCGTGCCGATAGATTTCTGTTTAATCACATTTTGAGCAGCGTTTGTGTTTCGGAGCTGTTTTGAATTATTTTTGGCTTCTGTTGTTCTCTGATCTGCATGTGTCCTCATTTATTTCTGTCATTTTGCAGTTTCTAATCTTAAAGCGCCTTCCACTGTGTTTCTTTTACACCGAGCTAGCGTCTCAAATCCTCTCTACTTTGCTCGTAATTGAATAAAAGCTGGACAAATAACTGAGAAACAAGCAGCCTTTTAACACCACTTCTTTTTCTTTGTCTTCTCAGCTGGAAATTTACATTTCAGAAGGAACACATTCTACTGAAGAAGATAGTAAGTCTGCTTCATTTATTTTTTAAAGGAAGTTTTTATGGATTGTGTGGAACATGTGACTACACTCTGCAAAGGCTCTGTTTAGTGTATGAACAGACATGTAAACAGGTATGATTAAAACCCTAATCTGAAGCAACAGGGACGCAGCGATCCAACTTTTTCCAGCGTCAACATGATACCAATACCTGAGCCAAACCTAAAGCTAAACCTGAGTGAATGGAAGCAGATACAAGTTAAACAGCAGTGGTCCTAAAGTAGACCCCTACAGAACACCTCATAAGATAAAGCTTTTCTTGGAACCCAAAGTCCAAAATTCCCAAAGGAAACCCTAAAGCCACGCCCACTGAGGTCATTGTAAAAACCAGTCCAGTGTTGGTCTGGAGAGGTCAGCTAACCAGGAGGTGGCAGCACACAGTTCAAACTGCGCTGAGCTTTCTGGCGTCATCTGTCGTCACAGCGTTTGTGTCTCTGTTTTTGTCTCCAGTTAACAAACAGATCAACGATAAGGAGCGAGTGGCGGCCGCCATGGAGAACCCCAACCTGAGAGAGATCGTGGAGCAGTGCGTCACTGAGCCCGACGACTGACTGTGTGTGTGCGCGCGTGTGTGTGTGTGTCCACAGTGCCTGAAAATAACACTCAGAGGACTTGTGAGCACCCTCCTGAAGTCGGAGGCTTTTGTTGGCACCGTGAACTGTGTCGGGGGGATTCGGGGGTTTGTTTTGGAGGGTCTTCAGGGCGAACACGGAGCCGCGCTGAGCGGTGAATAACGAGCAGCATCGGAGGCTGGAATTAAATAACAGATGCGTGTGTTGACTTTCTCATCATTCCCTGGCAGAGGGACTCAGTGAACGGCGGCGGGGCCTCGCTGTCGTCTGCTAAAGGTGGCAGGAGATGCTGTGGGGTGGGGTGGGGCGGGGGGAGCAAACAGGAAACTGTCCTACTTCCATCTCATCATTCAGACTCATTCTGTGTGGAGAGACCGAATCTGTGACTTTATCTGCTTTTATCTAAAAAAAGAGGAAGAAGCACAGAGCTGTTTCCTCCTTTTCTTCTACTGATTGTTTTTTGCTGTTTGTCCTTTTCTAAATGCACTTATCAGGATTTATCTGACAGAAAAAGACTTTTGGAGGTGATTATATTTTAATAAGATGTAAAAGTCTCATTTACAGAATAATCGAGTAATAAAATTTGATTAAAAGTGGACCTATTTTGCTTTCGCTTATTTCCTGTCGTATATCTCCTGTTGCAGTGGTGGATGTTCAAGTTTGGTGGGACAGCCAATCGGAAGAAAGTTGACTTAAAGGGGGAGGAGCTAAGACATATTGTTACACGAGTGTTTTTTTAAAACTGGGATTTTTCTGAGCTTTGATAAATGTCTCAGTGAGAAATAATGATCTCAAGCGCTGACAGGAGCACACCAAAGCAACAGGTGGCGCTATAACACCAACCGTGAAGAAAATGTTGGCCAATCAAAAGCCCACAAACAGTAACGGGGGGTGCACAGTCTGATAAAGGTGCACACCTGTGACACTGCAGGACTGAATCTCATTTTTTAAGAGATCTGAGATCTTTTCTGAAACGTGTTCTTTAAAGGTCGCACTGACTCACTGCACCAACTTGTGGTACAAACTGGTATTACATGAAAGTACAGCCTGGACCCAGTTCATCTTCACATGTAAAGTTGGCATTCTTTTGAAGCTTTAGTTCATTTTAAAGATAAATGCATTTTTTATTAAGTGGTTTTGCCATCGAATGCTCAGAGCCAGCAGTTCACCCCTTGTTTCAAATTTAAATGGCACCCCCACCCCCCCACCCCCTCTGTAATGATGTTGCATCAGCTGCTGGGGGCACTGTTGGTCTTGGGCAACGATCCTGAGTGGAAGTGAAAGGATCTGAGTAATCAGGGCAGACTGACTGATGTCTTCATTAAACTTCGCTGGTGCTCGTTAATAAACCGTCTGCGCTGGATTTCTATTTGACGTCAGACTCAAACGTTTGTTTTTATTGACTCATCAGTTGAGCAGCATCCTCTCGCTCTCCCAGCTTGTCTTTCTGCAGACGGCAGCCTCTGAGCTCTGCAGCTGAACCGCTGGGAACAACAACAACACATGGAGGTTTCAGACCTGCACAGTCTCTCAGCAAATCTCCTCACACTGAGAGCATCACACTGACTCATCATGCTCACAGCCACCACACCCTTTTTACAGGGTTTGAATCCTGGTTGCTGTTTTTCTATTGCTCTCGTTCATGAAAAGTTTAAACAATGTGGGCAAAAAATACAAAAGTCCGAAGTGGTTTCAGAAAAACAAGAACAACAGGATCAGAGAGGAGATCCCAGCGGTGAGGACGTTCTGCTTTCACTGTCATTTTTCTCAGAAATCAAAGCAGCCTCTGGGCAGCTTAAAGCATTAAAGTCATCAGGATTGAAAAAGTGCATGTATGGAAACAGTGGTCAAATGTGATTAGAAAAACTACAAGTTTTCTGACTTTGTGCTAGAATAAGGTTTGGAAAAGCTTCCCCCTGGTTAAGTTTTACTTGTATCGTCACTGGAGCAGCGTTCTCCCACAGATTTAATTCGGATTCTTTGAGTGGCCTCGGTCAGAAATGTTTTCCTAGCAGAGGATGCAGCTCTTGGGAAGGATGCAGGATGCAGTCCCATCTGCCTGGTCCTGATGCTTTCCAGCGTGCTTTGGGGCTTAAAGGCACATTTTTATGATGAAAGCATACTGAGAATGATGTGACTGTGCTTTATTTAAATGTTCCTGTGTGATTCTAATCTCCTCACCTCCGTTCAGACTTAATGCAGCGACACTGCTGAGAGTCAGAGTGAAGCTCCCAATCCTTTTCTGTTCAAGCATTTGATAATAAAATCTAGGCTTAGACCTGAAAGGATCTGGAGAAGCTGTGGAGAACGTTATGCTGCCTGTAACATCGTTCAGCATGACCGGTTTGAGGACTCGGGACCATTTCGAGTTGCTGCAATGAAATTTCAGCAAACCGTTCCAGCCTGCTGCATCATTTCTTCATTGAGTTTTTGAATTCAGCCTCTGTAGGTGGATCATTTTCATTTCCAAACATGGCCTCCTTTCATTCCTAACACATTGGTCAGAATAGATATCCAGCATGACTTTTTTCCCCATGGATATGTTATTCTGACATATTTATCATTTTAGACACTACACAACTAATATAAAAGACATTATCTGTGAAATTAGCATAATTATACCTTTTATTAATACTTGCAGATGTTATGTAATAAATAAAACTAAAGCAAAACAATAAGTAAGAAAAATCTGTTAATTAAATCCATACATAATTACAAAGGCTGTATTTCATTTGCTGTCACTCATTTTCCTTAATTATTTACATAATTAAACTACAGTGTAACAGTTTTACATTTTAAATAAACATTAGATATTTGAAATTTATGTTAAATTTGTAACTGTATTTTTAAAGTGTTTTTATGTGGAGAAAATTCATAAAAATATTTCGCAATTCATGTTTAATAACAGAAGTTTTTAAATGTTATTTTACATCACACATGTTAATCCACCGGCTTTTGTGGAAAAATTTTGTTCGTTTTTTGTTTTTACAGTGTGAAGTGAAATGTCAGTGCTCCAGGCCTCCTCCTGTGTTGGAGCACCTCCTTCCTGCTGATCATCATCAGGCCTGTCGGGCTGATTTCACTTCATTCATTTATCTGACGAGTTGATTCTGCACATTAATAAACATTTTGCCAATGAGGCTCATTTTGGAGTGTGCGTTGAAAACAAACAATAAAAAAAATGAATGAATCAGATTAAAATGACACTTCTTGGGCTCTCTGTCTTTTTTTTTTTAGAGCAATAAAACAGGAAGATTTTGACTCAGACTGGCGAAGATTGTGTTCAGTCTGAGGTCATTATCTGTTTCCCTGGTTGTTCCAGGCATTACAATAATGTTTAACATGAGGCGTCCACGAAAGGTCAGATAACACGTTATCACAGAGCAAATAAACTGTTCTCAGTAAAAGTTCATGTTGAGGCTCCCCGATGGGTGAAAACAACACCTTCACGTGGCAGGGAGAAGATGCTGAAAACAGAGCAAACTACAGCCAAGACGCTCCATCCACAACGCGAGGTAAGGCGTATGCTGCTATGTGCTTTGGATTACTCCCGATGCTCGCCTTAATGCCCGCGCTGACATCTCAGTCGGCCTGAGAGGGATTGCTGAGAGCCGAGAATGACGGCCAAATAGGTTTTGGTTTGATTCAAACCTCTGGCTGATGTCTGCCGTCTGCCTGCAGGCTCCAGCGCTCCTTCGTCGGTGATCAAAGCCGGAGTGCAAATACCAGCCAGCACTGGCTCATCCACAGGTTGAGGGTGGCTCACTGCGCAGCACTGCCTCTGCTGTGCTGAATCATCGGCCTGCCTGACAGAGGAGGCTGAGAGTGCCGCAGGGAAGCCTTTGATAACACGCGAAGGGGAAGAGGTGATTTGCATTCAGTGTCAAAACATAATTTCCAGGACTCCAGTAGTGAAACGAGCTGTGAGGAGGAGAGGCGGGAGAGCTGCTGCGTCGGGCCTGATGGGACCTAAATTGGTATTTTGTGTCTGGTATTTTTTTTTATTTTTTTAAATTTCATGCTACACATGCTAGATCCAGCTCTCAGAATAGAAGTGCAATAATTTTGTGCTTCACTGTGACAATTTGCATTTTATTGTGATCAGCTGGTACACGGCGGACAGCTTCTCAGACAAGGCTCTCACCCTGACTCCCCTCTCCACACGCTTTTTACATAACCGGATTATGTAAATGTTTAAAAAACATGTTGAATAAAACCTCACAATTATTCCTAATATCCAAGATGACTTCAGGGTAAGTGAGCGTGATACGATTTATTATTCAGTTTGTGAACTTTGCCATTTCTCTCTTTATCTCAGAAACATCCCGCAGTCCTCAATCATCTCTCAGCCATCAGCATCACAATGCTGAAAAACGAGAGCAGGCAGAGGAGGCAGAAACATGGCTCAAGTTTCACCACAAACTCAAATTTCCACATGCAGTTTTAGTGGAAGAGCACACTTATTAAAAAGGACGATCAAAGTTGTTCTACGTGGAAGTCTGTCCCTGAGCTCTGACGCCTTTTTCTAAACCTGACTGTAGGCTGTTGGTTTTTTTTGATAACTTGGAGGGAAAATATCCTGATGTGGGACACTCGGAGTTACAAATCCAAAAAGATCAAACACAAAGAGATCAAACGCAACAAGGAAAAGTTCAAAAACCACTAAGAACACACACAAAAATAGAAGTGTGTGATAAAACTGAGCATGAGGATCTGAACAAGACCAAAGGAAACAGGAAAGTATACATTTGCAGCCACTTATTAGGTACACTTGTTTAACTGCTTGTTAAGGCAGTTGGACTGCTTTGGATGTGGCCTGGTTGATGGTCTGAATGTTTCACAAACTGCTGATCTGCTGGAATTTTCGCACACAGCATCTCTGGGGCTTACAGGTGACGGTCTGAAAAAGGGAAAATATCCAGTGAGCAGCAGCAGAAACTACAAGGTCACAGGAGAACGGACAGATTGCATCAAGCTAATAGGAAGCCAACAGGAACTTTTGTTACAACCCAGGTATGCAGAAGAGCATCTCTGAACCTTGCAGCAGATGGACCACGACAGCAGAAGAGCACACCACTCCTGTCAGCTTAGATCAGGACACTGAGGCTACAGTTCACACAGACTCACCAAAACTGGACAACAGAAGACCAGAGAAACGTTACCTGGTCTGATGAGTCTTAATTTCTGCTGTGCTCAGGTTGCTGCAGGTGTGATGTGTGGGGGATGCTTTCATAGCACACTCTGGGCCCCTCAGTACCAACTGAGCATTGTTTAAACCCCACAGCCTACCTGAGTGTTGCTGCTGACCATGTCCATCCCTTTATGACCTCAGTATAACCATCTTCTGATGGCTGCTTCTGGCAGGATAACACACCATGTCACAGAGCTCAGATCATCTCAGACTGGTTTCACTGCACTCAGGTGGCCTCCACAGTCACAGTCAGTGCAATGCTGTCATGTTGACATGGACCAAAATCAACCAAAACACGGCATAAAACACCTGCCACGGTGTAACCCAGTGTAAACTGAACCTGTCAGTCACAGAGGTTGTGGCCCTTGCTGCTTTGAAAGTGACCAATCACATTAGGGCTGTTCTTCCTTTGGGCTCCGCCCTCCAAACTGTCAAAAGTCAGACTGATTCATGCGAGTCGAGTTCAGCTTGGAGAGCTCGTTAACGTGCGTCATGGCTGCTGAGCTCTGCACGCACTCGTGACTGTATTTTATCTCCCACAGTAACAAAAATCTGATTCTATAGTTTTGCATGTGAAATGCAGCTCAATGGTGCATTTAGATCGTTTAAGGATGTTCAAGCATGAATTTCATATTAGCACTCCTAAATCTTAAATCAATCATCATGGGCCTTCAGCTCATCCAAAGTTTGGATATAGATAAACGGACTGCTGTAAAGTTTTGGCTCCAAAGATCAAAGATTTTTCTATATATTTAGTCCACTCACTTTCAGGCCTTTTCATTTTCCCCCATTTTCAATCTGAGGCCATATCTGAACAAGAATGTGAGACATTCATTCAAACACAGCCTCAGATTTCAAAGTGCAAAAAAGTGGGTGGACTAAATATCTAGAAAAGCATTTGCTGTATGAAGCTAAAATTTGAATGATACAGTGCGCTCACACACAGGCCTGGCTTATGATTATTAAATAATCCTACAGCAGGAAAAGAGGTTTATTTCATGGCACAAATCAGAAGTGCAGATTTAAATCCAGGTGAGAGGAAGTCAGCAGCAGCCAAATAATTAGAATATTGTTGTAAATCGATATGGATCAAGAAGAAAGGGTGTGAGTGGACATGCACATGAACACCACGGGTTAGCATGCAAAGGCAGCCCAGCCCACGCTGTGCTGAAAGCCACGGTGATTTCACAAATACTCTGCCTCATCTATACCAGACGATTTGTTATTGTCTGGTTGAAAACAATGTGAACATTAAAATGCTTTCCTAGTTAACCATGTGCTGTTTGTATAAGCTGACAGAACACGGAGGGAGCAGACCACAGAAACTGAGACTGAGCAGCAGGTTTTCAAGATGTTTCTACTGATGCAGGGGACAAGGACGCTGGTTAAAGCTGTCTCAGCATCCACAGGATTAGTTTGGCAAGCAACAAAGCCGGTTCCAGGATTTTAAAGGGCTGGAATCCTCTGCCTGGCAAAATGCTGCTTTCTGGTTTGCTTGTAAAAATATTTAAAAAATGACACATTTGTGAATGGCAGAGTCAAGAACTGGAGGAAGGCACCGAGCCTGTTTAAAAAAATCAAGAAGCCACACAGTCCCATAAGTGTAATTTGTTGGAACAGCTATCAAGCAAATCTATTTCAGGGCAGCGTTTTACAGCAGAGAGCTCCAATACAACAGATGCAGTGACCTGTGTGTTAGTCATGAAGAAACTGTAGAAAAGCACAATAAAACCAGATTCCCAGAGTGGATGATGCAGTCTGATCCTGTCTTACCTCCATCAAACCGCTCACATCTGCCAGTCAGAGCGAGATGATAGAGCTCATTAGAAATAACTGCAACTGTTCTGAAATGAGAACATCGAACACTATGACTAATGTGACCAGTGATGGGAAGCACCCATGTCTCTCTATAAGGAAACATGTTTACCTCTGAGGTGAAGCTGAGAAAGTGGTGATGATGATGTAAGAGAGAGGCCTGCATCTCTAAGGCAAGAAAGCAGGAGAGAGTCCTAAAGAAACTGAAATAATCGTGTCAAAAGAAGAAGACAGAGAAGGTGCAGCTTTCCAGTTTCCACCTCAGTGACAGGGAAAAAGGCTCCAGCTGAAATAATAAAGGCACTGAATATTGTTTCCCCCGAGACACTCACTGTGGCTCAATTTAAAAAAAAAAAAGTTTGAACATCAGTGTTAATATGAAAAAAGAGGTGAGGAAAAACACCGCACCTAGGAGGTGCCCGGGAGGCAGCATGCTCAGATACCCAACCCACCTCAATTGCTTCCTTTCCATGTGGAGAAGTAATGACTCTACTCTTAGTACCTCCCAAATCTCTAAGGCTGAGCCCAGCCGCTCTTTGGAAGAAGCTCATTTCTTCCACTTGTATCCGTGATACAAGTGGAAGAAATGAGCTTTCAGTCACTACCCAAAGCTCATGACCAGAGGTGAGGAGAGGAACGCAGATCGACCAGTAAATCACCAACTTTACTTTCACACTCAGCTCTCTTTTCACCATAAGAGGCCAGTACAGAGTCTGCATCACTGCTGACACTGCGCCACCACCACCCCGGTCTGCAATCCAGAAACACCGTCCTTGACATCCACACAGTGTTGCAGTGAAATTCATTGAATAATAAATCCAATTTCTCTGTATCTGCAGGATGATGGCAGAAGTCATTTATAATGAAAGATAAGATAGTTTAAGATAGGATACATTCTTACATCGGCCCATGGAGCAAAGCTCCTGAGTGCTGATGTCATCTGAGGAAGAGATGCTTTTGAGAGAGTGAGTCATCAGAAAGTGATTGATAGATTTGCTGCCCTGAATGTGAGGTGACACAGCTCAATCACATAGTTGAATGAGAAATGATTTTATTATGAGGTCAGCTGTTAGCGCACAATGATAAATCAGTTCTGAGCTCTGTGGACTTGAACAGCTACACTGGAGTGACAGACTACAGAGCGATTCTTCACTCTTGGGACTGAAGCCCTAACGTGTTGGGTCTGAAAACTCGGGGAGGGTTTTGCATGAAGGGAAACTTTAATGTAAAAACGGCTCTCTCACCAGTTTTCTTGTTGTCCAGTTGTGGCAGTCTGTTTTTCCAGTGTGTGTACTGGATATTGATACTTTATCTGCGTGATGATTTGGTGGACTACCTCTGCGTGTTTAAGAGACTGAAACCTTGTTGAGCATGTTTGTCTCATCTGCTTTGCTGTTCTTTAACTTACTTTGGGAAACTCTGATCATTGAGCCTTGGCCTCAGGCTGATTATACTGAGACCTGTGATTACTGATTCTGAATTGTTCTTAGACATTAAAATAGACCGTCCAACTAATTGGCTTGTATTGAAAGTTACATTGTAACATGTACATAAATGAACTGAGCTTTGCTGAGGAGAAGAGCTTGAATAAATTTGCAAGCAGCGTATTCCATTATTCATGTTCTCAAAAAATAGTTTGCTGCTGAAAGTAATTTATTCATATCTCTCTAAGTCCATTTTACAGACCTCCACTCCTCCTTGATCCACGGCTCCGGCTGCCTCTCAGTCGCCTCCTGCAGAGGCTCCACTGGAATCTGCTCCACTGATTTTTCCTCACTGAGCTGTGCGAGTGAAAAGCTCTCACCGAGGTCCTGCATCTCTGCTAGTGACTGTCACACACTCTGAGAGCCTGACAGTAGGTCATCATGGCTGATTAGCTCAGCTCAGTGTCTGCATGCTTCGATGTGTGATGCCCAGATGGCGTCCTCGGTGCCCCTCAACCCCCCTTTGTTGTTGTGCTGCTCAAAAACGTTGAAAACCCAGCGGAGCAGCAGATTCATCTGCAGCCAATTTTTCACTTTGCGACCCTATTCTACCATATTCCTCTGCGTCATCTGTCACACTCTTGGCTGATGTTTTTTCTGCATGTGGACTCACTGAGACCTGTGACATGTAAGCCACAGTTCCTCCCAGAACCTTCTGTGCCAGGAACTTTTATGGAACTCAAAAGTTTCCATCTGTTTTATGGTTGTGTGAGGAAATATGATATATGCCGAAAACAAACTCCTCCCCTCCTGCCCTGTAGATGATAGTAATGCAGAAGACTAAAGCAATGAACAGCTGAATTTTATTTATATAAGGTCACTTCACAATGGTCACCTCAAGAGGCAGGAGCAACAGAAGTAGACAGAGGATGGAGGTGCTGTGACAGCAATGAGGACAAGGAGAATTTACTGCATATCTGTGGTACTCTATGCAAAGCATACCAACTACAGGAAGCTATGTAGCTCAAACCTGCAGCATGCACCTGAAATTTGGGTTGGACCAAAGTAAGTTCACATTCTGCCCATAAAAGAACCGCCCTGGACTCCATCTGACACACCACCTCCTCCCAAAGGTCAGGACAAATAATGCTGTGATGATGTCTAAGACATTATGGACATTTCACAGTTTAGAACTATTTCCTTTACAGTAATTACACTGTAACCTGTTTATGGTAATTTCCTTTAAAAATACCACCTGTACTTTAAAGCTGTGTACTATAACAACAAAACCTATACTGTAAACCTAATCACAGTCATTCTCAGTGAAAAACACAGTCCAACTGTATGGTATACTATAGTATGATCAGCTGTGGTTGGCAGAAATTCACCATAAAGAAGAGAATACAACACAGATTTTATGATCCACAACTGCTTATGCTTAATTATAAAACAGATAAAGTCACTGTAAACAAAGACACGCCTTTAAACTTTAAAACACTTTTGATTTACACATTCTTCATGAAAAAGATTTAACTGATCCAATTACTTTTCCAGTATGCAGATAAAGCAGTGCTCAGATTTAAACAGCATGCGTCCACATAAATATGAAGACTAATCCATGGGGGAATTTGCCAGTCTGCAGCAAACTGCCAAAACTCAGGAGGAAAGATATCAGCCATGATCTTAGAGCAGCAGTTATCACTGCCCATCAGTCTGCTTTTGATCAGCACAATCAGAAACCAGACCTCAGCCTGACTGAAAAGCTGTGGTGGGACCTTCAGAGAGCCGTGCATAAATGAATGCTGCAAACCTCAATGAACTGAAGTATTGTAGGGTCTTTACCGACAACATAAAGCACCTTGAGGTGCCTGTTTGTTGTGATTTGGTGCTATATAAATAAAATTGAATTAAATTCAATTAAGTGATTGTTGTAAAGAAGAGTGGGCCAAAATTCCTCCACAACACTGAAGTGTACCATCAGTGAGGAGTGTAGTTATCTCACTGAAGGAGCAGAAAAAGCGCTAACCGGGTGATACGGCTCACCTCTGAGCCAGGCTGAAGCTGCTGATTGGAGGCTGTGTCACGCATGTGCACGCCTCTCTCACTCCCATTTTAATTTAGCCAGTTACCTGTGATCAGCAGAATATTTTGGGAGCACTCTCCAGGTCCATGAAAAAAATATTTTTTATTTAAATCCAAAAATATTCAGTTTGTTGTTCAGTTAAAACACAAAGTTTATACACATGGGTAAAAATATGTGTCATTAGCTACAATATTAGTAACAATAGCAGCAGTTTGGTGGGTACTGCACAGAGTAGCACATATACATATACATATATACTCACACTCATATTCTTGACAAGTGTATTATTTACTGTGATATTTATCCTTATGATGTATGACTTAAACATATGTGTACTGTTTTATGTGTTTTATTTCTATTTCTATATACTTTTATACTGCACAATGGGAGAAGCACCTGTAATTTCATTATATATGACATATAATGACAGCTATTCTATTCTATTCTGTTCTATTCTATTCTATTGTAAAAGTACGTTTTGTTTTTTCTTTGAAAAACAAACAAAACAAAATATTAATTGAAATACTTTAGATTAAATGTCTGTCAGTCGGGGAATAGATTAATGGGCTAACTGCTCCATTTCTAATGCACGTTTTACCTTGAAATCAAAATTTGTTGATTTAACAGAAACCAAATGTTTGACATCTTGTTTCTGTAGAAATTAAGCTTTGAGTTTTCTGAATGGTCAAAAAAAATTTTAATACATAAATGTAAAGGAACAATTCAGCATAATATATAATTTAGACAGAAATTTTATGGTAATTACTGGCTTGTGACGTTATAGTATTTTCACCATAATTTCTCACACACTCACACACACACAGATTTTCACAGTAAAAGTGTGAATTTTACGTGACAAAAATTAAAGTTACTGTTTCTTGATTTATGGTAAATGGTAAATGGACTAGCTCTTATATAGCGCTTTTCTACTCAGTATGAGCACTCAAAGCGCTATTACAACATGTTTACATTCACCCATGCACTCCCATTCATACAAGCACTTCCATATGTACTAAGCTAAGTGCTTTTTTAATTAACTATCATTCACACACATTCATACTCCGACGGGACGGTCGGAGAGCAACTTGGGGTTAAGTATCTTGCCCAAGGATACATTGGCATGTAGCCTGGAGTAGCCAGGAATCGAACCGCTGACCTTCTGATCAGTAGGTGACCTGCTCTACCTACTGAGCTACAGCCACAAAATGGCCAGAAATATACCATTTTGGATTTTACGATCTGTTACTGTTGCCATTTGAGAGATTTTCACAGTTATTTTATGAACTTTTTTTTACGCTTACACCACATAGTAGCTTAAAGGCCATTTGGAGCATCCTGAGTATGATGATCTACAGCTGCTGTTCATGGCATTGTTTTTAGGAAGGTTTATGAACCTGAGGTCAAACATGTGAATCCCCAGAACATCTGCGAGGAGGACAGATACACCAGCAGGGTGTCCCATTTATCCAGCCATCCATTTGCTTCCGCTTATCCTGTTCAGGGTCACAGGGGGGGCTGGAGCCTATCCTGACGTAGGCTGAGAGGCAGGGTACACTCTGTACATGTCGCCAGCCTGTCGACGGGCCAACACAGAGAGACCATTCACACTCACATTCACACCTATGGGCAATTTAGAGTAGCTAATAACCTAACCCCAGTAAGTGTGTGTCTTTGGACTGTGGGAGGAAACCAGAGTACCTGGAGAAAACCCACAGAGACACGGGGAGAACATGCAAACTCCACACAGAGACAGAGAGAGGGGTCTGGGCCACTGTGGAATTGAACCCAGGCCTTCCAGATGGTATTCTAACTGTAAGGCAGCAGCCCCCATTTTTTAAGCTTCTTAAAAATTACATACCAACTTATAATCTTTCACCTTCTTTAAATATGTGGAAGTGAGCTTTGGTAAAGTGTTTATGTGAGTTTGCCAGCCAAGGAAGTGTTACTGTAATGTCCACTAGAGACTGCACTGTTTATAACTTCAAAATAATTTTAAAATGTTTCTGTCTGGATCAAAGAGGTGGTCCAACCGAGCCTTCAAAAGAACGGTCAGAATCAAAGCAGAGTCCCAGATATCCAGACTCTTTCCTGTCTGCACTTCGTATTCAGTTTGTCAACACAACTTTGCTGTCATTAAAGTTCATAAAGTGGACCCAAAAGCAGCCAGTATGAGTGTGAGCTGGTTAAATTACAGGTTACCCTCCTGCTGACAGTGAAAATGCTAAACTAACACTGCAGTCACACCAGGGAAAACAGTAGTTGGAGACTACGGCACAACCACAATGACTGCAATGAATTTGTGATTTTGTTGCCTTTGAAATGGCTCGCATCAGCTGCTGTCTTCAAAATAACTTTTATGCATCAAGTTGGCAACCTCTAGACAACCAGCTTGTTGCTGCAACTACTTATACATCCACTGAATCAACACCACTGAATGCCAAAAAATAAAAAAATAAACCTGAGGTCCAATGTTTGAATTACCAGGCAACCACTTGTTTTACTTAGTTGCAAGCATGTTGATGTCCTGTTCTCACTCTAGTGCAGTGGTTCTCAAATCCAGGCCTCGTGGCCCGGTGTCCTGCAGGTTTTAGATGTGTCCCTGATCCAACACACCTGAATCAAATGGCTGAATGACCTCCTCAGTATGCAGTCAAGTTCTCCAGAGTCCTGCTAATGACTTCTATATTTGACTCAGGTGTGCTGAAGCAGAGACACATCTAAAACCTGCAGGACACTGGGCCACGAGGCCTGCATTTGAGAACCACTGCTCTAGTGAGACATGAAGAAACTCGACATGAGGAACATGAGAACGTGACAAGAACCTGCCAAAGGCTGTAGTGCAGACTAAACACACACACAGCAGGGAGACATCTAACAAAGCTCAGGTGAACTCAATCAAGACAAATCAAGGCGGGGAAAAAAATCAAAGGAGGGAAGTAAAGCTACTGAAAACCACACGAGGGGACAACCTTCAAAATAAAACTAGAAGTAACCAAAAGAGACGGGGAGCAGAGAACGCACCGAGGGATGGACAGGAGCAGAAACCATAAATTAAAGTCTGTCACACAAGAAGATGAACACGTGAGATCGATCAGCTTTAAATCAGGTGAGGTTTTTGATATGATTTGATTTTTTTTTTCATGGAACTTTTCTCCAAACTGTATTATCACAGCTTTTATAACTATTTTTTTGGCAATCCAAATACAGACGTTATTGGGAAAAAACTCTTGGATGCTGGAGACCTTCCCTTTGGCTTCTCTAAAAGTGTACAGTGCTGCACTGAAAACCTCCTTGCAATTGCTTTGGTTGCCAGCAGGTTGCCCTGGTCATCTGCAAACACTTGCCAACTTCTCACAGAAACACGTTGCTTTCAGCCATAAGGCACAACCTTTACTTTGACTGAGCTCATTCTCCATATCTCGAAGAATCTGTAGGTCTGTGTGACCGACGCCTAAACGAAACACTTTTTTAAAGTTTGAGGACTCTGTCCACAGACAGACAGATCCCTCAGTTTGCTGAGAAAACAACATGGGGTTTTTATTGTGGCTGTAATTACCACATCAGCCTGTGCAACAATGATCAACGACTGTGGCACCAGGAGGCATCAGGCTCACAGAAATGTGGAGGATTGTTAGGAAGATTATTTTTGTTGCTGTCAAGAAGAACAAATACAGAATATTGCCTGTCATCCATTAACGCAGACTTCCTTTAAGCTGTGGTGAGAAACTCGCGGGTTAAATCAAAATGAGAGACTGTATTGTAGAGCTATAAAAAATAAAATTATGCAGATAAGGGTACTGTGAGCGGCTGTGACTGAATCCCTCCAGAACATAATAACACAGTTAATTATCTGTTCTTTCATTCGAGAGCAACCATGTCAAGTGAAATGTCATCTGTGGATGACAAACGCACGACCCTGCAAATATGATTTCATCAGCAATGAGCAGCGCCTGCTTTAGCAGCAAGTGATCCTTCAAACATCCTCCAGACCGACAAAAAGGGCAACAAACAGTGAAATAAACGGAGCGAGCAGTGCTTCAGTCAGAATCAGACCTCCTTTGTGCTGTGACATTTTGTTATTGTCTGCATGACACGGCACTTACGTAATGTCAAGATGAAAAGGCAACAACACAATCCCAGAGCATCCCGGTGCATGCTGGCCATCATCAACAAGAAACGTGAGAGATGCTGTTTCAACAAACCACATTACCTCGGCCCATCCGACGCGCCTGAAGGGGCACAGATAGAGGTGATGCTCTCATCTGCATGCAGCCTGGGCTTCCCTGCAGCTCACTGCTTGTTGGAAAGAAAGTTGCATTACAAGTTTGGAAAGTTTTCATTCTGACTCCTGTGACAAAAACAAATTTGTTTTTTGGCTCGGCTGTACGGCTTCATGGTATCAAAGAGGCCCAGGCGGCCGGCTCGGAGCCGTGAGTGCTGGGCTGGAAAAAAATCACGGAATCACTCTTAAAACTTACAGCAGGCTGAAAAGACATTCGTCATGAGGAGCATAAATGTGACACGTTGCTTTATCTTCCATAAAAACTTAGTGTCCAGGATGTTTCTGTGGCATGTCTGATGCCATTGGGAGTTTGTGAAGTCGGCCATTAGCTACAATTACTTTAAAGCACTGCAGGACATCTAATATATGAAAATATAGTAGTTAAAATGATGATTCTATGATTTTATATCATGAAATATATTTAATCATCATTTTAAATCCATGTCACAGCACAAACATATTCTGTGAGTAGTTTTTGATTTGATTTGATTTGCTTAGTTGGACACCTCTGCATTGGTTCAGTTTACTGCATTCTCAGTACTTATGCTGATATTTTCTACTACATTTGAGCACTGGCTTACTACAAGCCTCATTCACGCATTCACACACATGCTTTCTTTTATAACTACGCTCACACGCTCACACTCGGACGGATGCATTGTGGGCAACTCAGGCTTACAGGATATCCAAGTATCCTTGCAGGTTGGAGGAACCAGGGAGTGAACCACCAACTTTCTGATTAGTAGATGAGCCAGTCTACCTTCTGAGGCACAGCCACCCCATATAGAGTATGACCAACACTGTTAACACTAACTGACTGAAGTTAATCAAGGCTGGGCTGATGGCATGCTGGATGCTGGTATGCGTGTCTGAGCTCTTGCTGCTGTCATAAGAAGTTGAGTTAGAGGATCATCAAGAACAAATTGTGAGCCATTTATTTAGACTGGAGCAACATCCAAAACTCCCAACAATGGAATTCCAAAATAAATCCTCAAGCAACCGTGGAGGGAAGCACACAGAGCAGGGTAACTAACGACTGAGCAAAAGAAGACTGAGCCTACATTTAATCCTGACGTGTCTCCTATTGGAGATGGCTGTGATGTGCTAGGACATGACCAATGACCACTGAGCAGCTGCAGACTGTTCCTGTTTCCTCAACAACAGATGCGGATACTGGTGCAGTCCACACGCAGATGGGTGATGCTTGTATCACATCCTGAGGAAGCCACACCTCATATTAAACATCTTGTATATACACATGTAAATCTATTTAAAATACAAAATTGCATTTCTTTGTAGTTCTCTGAAGACTTTGTAGTGCTTCCTGCTGTCTGTTGTGTGGAGAGAAAATCTATTAAAAAGTCAAGAGGAACAACTCAGCAAACATTTCACCATTTAATGAGTGTTGGCAGACAACCTTTCTTGATGTCTAGTATTTCAGTATGAAGGTTACACTGATACTTCTTGAGCATCACCTGGAGGTTCTTGTTAGACTTTCTATCAAGAGAAAGTTTGTAAAGAAGTGTTTTATATTACCTTTTTAGTTAGAACTAAATATAAACTGGCATTAAAAAATAATAAAAATCTTGGTTAGGAGAGGAGGAAAAACACCCGGAGCACACACTGCGTGGACAATTCCTGACCTCCCATACTGAGGCTCATCCTACCGAGCTAAATGACTACACGCTAAAACTCTCACATCGCAGGTCTACAGTGCTGACGTCGTGTGTGTGTGTGTGTGTGTGGGGGTGATTGTGACAGTCTAGGCGTGTTATGTTATGATCTGGAGAGAAAGCTGTGATTAGATTAGCTGTCAATCAAATGATGTTGGATTAAAAAACAAAGAAAGGCTGATCCATTTCATAGTAAAATTTAATTTTTCTTTATGAAAACAGTCTTATGTATGTAGAAATGTCAGCATCTGCCTGTTTATGGTGCAGCTTTTCCACAACCACTTTGACCTCTTTTTCAATCATGTTTACTGGGAGCTATCACTGCTGGCAGAGGAATTATTCTGATGAGCGTTGAGAGCAAAATGTTATGGGCAGCAGTCAAGGGTGACGAGGCTCTGATGGTCTGATCCCCAGCTGAAACTAGCTCTTGTCATATTTCTGGTGGGGAAGAAACCTGAGCTCGGACGTGAGCCTGAGAGATAGTCATGCTCACCTCAACGCACAGCTTGGGCTCTGGAACCAAACTCCTGGAGAGGCGCTGGTCTCTGTTGCAATATGGAGTTGTCCTTGGTGAGCGCCAGGCATAGGGTGGGTATACTTGTATCCCACTGGTTTAGTGCCTGCACACTTTCCTGCAACTTCGAGTTGGTGAACAGGTCCTGAATGACAAATCAGAGTACCCAACCTTCTTGGAGTCACTGGATGGGATGGGGTGCCCCACCTCACCTGGGGATGCCACTCTCCAACTGGAGGACTTCAACAACAGTGTGACTTGGAGGGGCATGATTGGGAGGAACGGTCTGCCTGATCTGAACCTGAGTGATGTTCTTTTAATGGACTTCTGCGCCTTTGTCCATAACAAACACCATGTTGGAACATGAGGCTGTTCATAATTGCACATGGTACCAGGACACCCTAGGTTGCAGGTCACTGGTCAATTTTGTAATTGTATCATCAGATCTGCTGCCGCATGTTCTGGACACTTGGCTGAAGAGCAGACCTGTCAATGGATCACTACGTGATGGTGAGTTGGATCATGTGGCAGGGGAGGATGCTGTGGCTGATGTGCCCCAGTCTTCAATTCCCATCTCCAGCAGAACTTTGATAGCATTGCGAGGGAGGCTCGGAACACTGGGTCCAAATTAACCATTTTCCACACCAACACTGCTGGAGCGGATGCACAGAGCTGGGCCACAGTGTGGTTTGTACCTGTCATGGTGGCAATCCTTGAACCAGACCCCCCCCCCCCCCACAACAAAAAAAAAAAACTCGGGTGGCTGAAATGCCACATTTTTCCAAACTCAATTTAGAGACGTTGTTTTTCTGATGGTTCAATAAATATTTCTATGTTAAAAAATAATGATACATGTTTTCAGGGGACCTAATTATTCTTGATGCTTTTCTGTACCTGCTCAGCTCTACACTGAATTTTAAACAAAAGCCTGATGGGACAGCGCTTCATGTACATCATCAGGGATGTTTCGGCTAGCGGGGCTTTACAAGGACAAGCTGATGTGATGTGATTTAAAACACAAAATAGATGACTTAGTAATTGATCTCTTTTCCCCAGTAAGCACTGGAGGTGATTTCAATGTCTCAGCTGTATCTTTAAATCTGCCTGAGAGAGGGCAACATACTTTACACAGCATGCATACAGGATGCAGCAGAATCTCTAATGAACCACATCAGGCTTGTTTTTGAGTCACACATGCTTTAATAAAGTCTTTTAAACAGCCATAAAAATAAAACTACCATAAAATCTGCCTCACGGCAGGTGACACTCATTAAAATGCTTTTCCTTAATTGAAATCATTATGCTGAATAATTTGTCAGTTTGTGAATGTTCCTAACGAAGGTTTAACAAGGCACATTAAAGAGTTTTTCTGTGCTGTGACAAATGTTCCCACTGCTGCTCTGACAGGTGGAGCTGCTCTCAGGAGGAGCCCGCAGAGGAATAAAAAAGGCTTTAAAAGGAAGATATCTCACAGTGTCAGGTGTGAAATATCCATCAGGGTGGAATGAGGAAGGTCATTCAGTTAAAAAAATAGTATCAAACTGCCTGCCAGTAAAATAGATTTAAATTAAAATATCTCTCTTGCTCACATAGAAAATACAACAATGAAAACACAACAGTTAAAATGTGCCAGTCAACTTTCTATAGTTTTTATTACTCCCAGAAATAACTGCAGTAATTAGGTACACATTTCTAATGAGTGATATTTAAGTTGTTGTAATGAGACCTGTGTATACAAGGTGCTTTGTGTCACTGAACAGCAACAACCGGGTCTCATGATGGCAAGATGTCAAAAATCTTTTGTTTTTTTGGTTAGAAGTAGCAGTACTTTTATAGCCTAAATTAAGCTAAATATGAAGAGACAGCAAATTAAAATGAATGCGAAGAACCAAAGAAAATGCAAAAAGTAATATCAAAGAAAGTGGGATTTGAACTGAAAGTGTGAAGAACACAGTGAACATCTCATCTACTACTTAGCCCCTAAAATCGAGCTTAATCAGGAAAAAAAAGAAGTTTGTCTACACAGACATGGATCAGCAGATACAAATGTGTTCATGACAACAAAAAATGGAGAAAAAATTTGTGAAAATTTGGGGAAAATAGTAAAAACTTATGTCCAGGACATGAATCAGTGGGTTACATGTGCTATCGAGAGGGTGTCTGTCTCCTGAATCCAAACTGGGAGCTGGTTCCACAGAAGAGGGGCCTGAAAGCTGAAGGCTCTGCCTCCCATTCTACTCTTAAGTATCCGAGGAACCACAAGTAAGCCAGCAGTCTGAGAGAGAAGTGCTCTGTTGGGGTGATATGGTACTATGAGGTCTTTGAGATAAGATGGGGCCTGATTATTCAAGACCTTGTAGGTGAGGAGAAGGATTTTAAATTCTATTCTAGATTTAACAGGGAGCCAATGAAGAGAAGCCAATATGGGAGAAATCTGCTCTCTCTTTCTAGTCCCTGTCAGTACTCTAGCTGCAGCATTTTGGATCAGCTGAAGGCTTTTCAGGGAGCTTTTAGGACAGCCTGATAATAATGAATTACAATAGTCCACCCTAGAAGTAATAAATGCATGAATTAGCTTTTCAGCATCACTCTGAGAAAGGATGTTTCTAATTTTAGAAATATTGCACAAATGCAAAAAAGCGGTCCTACATATTTGTTTAATATGTGCATTGAAGGACATATCCTGGTCAAAAATGACTCCAAGATTTCTCACAGTGTTACTGGAGGCCAAAGTAATGCCATCCAGAGTAAGTATCTGGTTAGACACCATGTTTCTAAGATTTGTGAGGCCGAGAACAAGAATTTCAGTTTGATCTGAATTTAGAAGCAGGAAATTAGAGGTCATCCAGGCCTTAATGTCTTTAAGACATTCCTGCAGTTTAATTAATTGATGTGTGTCATCTGGCTTCATTGATAGATAAAGCTGAGTATCATCTGCATAGTGATTAAAATGTATGCAATGCTTTTTAATAAGTGTGTACAGTGTAAATAGTGGCCCTGTGCCAGGCTGGCGACCTGTACATTGTGCACCCTGCCTCTCACCCTATGTCAGCTGGGATAGGCTCCAGCGCCTCCCCCGCAACCCTGAACAGGATAAGCGGAAGAGGATGGATGGATGGATGGATGGTGTAAAAAGAACTGGTCTTAGCACAGAACTCTGTGGAACTCCATAATTAACTTTATTATGTAAAGAAGACTCCCCATTTACATGAACAAATTGGAGTCTGTTAGATAAATATGACTTAAATGATTCAGCGCAGTACCTTTAATTAAAGAACAACTTGGGGAACTCTTGGATTTCAGGTAATCCTAAATCCAACCAGGCACTCAACAGGAAATAACTAGGAGAGTGGACAAGAGAACAAGGTCAGGAAGCTGGAAACTCATGAGGCAAAAGCCAGCTTGTCCTGGCAATGATTGGAAGTTTCACCTGGCCTTTTGTCCCAGAGAACTGATGAGCAGATGGAAAGCAGGTGTCCAGAGTGGCTCAGGAGACGTGGCAGACCTGCCCATGGGCAGAGCAGAGGGCCAGAGCACTGCCCAAACTCCACCTGACAGAAAAGAGAAAGTGGGAGAGAGAGGAAATAGAAAAAATGGAAAAGGAGCAGAGCCTCTGGGGGTCATGACAGTTATGTTCACAACCCTGTCATTATTTTAGTCTCTTCCTGAGTTTTTGAACATGTAACCCACATACTACTGATCGGTATGAATGGGCCCTGAGTTCGTATTCAACGACATTAATTACTTAACCACTATAACATCACACACTCTACAATTGGAATTAACAATACCACACTTTAATTAGAAAACCACCAAAAACACACTTAAATCAATATTTCAGTTCTTTCAGGTCAATTAACGGTTCAAATATACATGTATCCCCACACCCAACAGTCCCAAATAAGGTTATTAAACAAAACAAACCCGTTGCAGGCCTGATTCGGAGCTCGGGTACGGTGAGACCAGAAACTTTGCGGTCCTTTCACTCAATTAGAGCCAAAATAAAATAATAAGCCAACAGTACCTTTTTCCAATATGGCGGTGCAAACGTTCAGTCCACGTTGTCCCACACAGGCAAGAAACACAGGGAATACCCGTCTGGTCGCCGTTTCCCGCGTAGCCAGAGGAACTCTGAACTATAGGTAGCTCAGCGCGCTATCTGGGATCCTCTTTTGTCTGTGTGCGGTAAGAGTCAGCCGAGTCCTGTAGCAATTAGCCGGGCTAGCCAACCGCAGCTTTCAGACGATCAGCGCGGCTAATTTCCGCTCGATTATCCAGCGAGCAAACCACGACTTTCAAGTCCAAACACTTAGAGGCGTAGGCTGCGCCAAATTAAACTGTCCTCCTTCCGTCCACCTGGCCGATGTCCGAACACGGAGTACCAGTTTAACTCTCCATAAAACTTTCACTTTTTCAGTCAAAGTCTAGCGCACCTCTCTTCTCGGGTCTCTCTTTTTCCTTCTCCCTCGCGCACACTCACACCACCTCCAATCAGCAGCCAGTACAGAAACAGGTGACTAAAATGAAACACTAGATTGGCTTTCCTTCACAACAAATGAAATAAACAAATAAAATAGAATATTTATGGCAAATTAATTATCTTAACACCTTAACATTTGAAATTCTAACATTCACATAAATGCATTTAACCACATTCAATCAACTTATTTATGTCCATTTCCTACAGGGCTACACCCTCCCCCATCAACACGTCTGATGTCCTCAGCAGACTAACACCTTAAGTAACTTAATGAACTGCATGGTAACAGGAAATGGGTAAAGTGTTTAACATTAGCTGTCTTTTTAGCCCTTTCCAATCTGTATCACAATACCTCTGTGTACAATAGTCAATGGTTGATCTCGAGATTTTCCTGGTTTATCATAGGTCAACCTTACTACTGGTTTCACTGACCTTTTGGGCCTAGTCCTCTTTGTAGGTAGTCTTGAGCCAGGGCTACTAGACTGTCTTACACCTTCATCACTGTTCGAACCATCGTCAGGCTCAGTGCTGGCTTCATGGTCAGTGTCACGGTCAGAGTCTACAGGAGAATGATCTGGTCGGTCAGAGTAGTTGTCACTCAGTGGAATGCAGTCTCCCACCTGTTCCCCTCTACTCACAGTGTCATCCCTCCTCTGAACCATTTTCTCAAAATAAGTCCTATAGGGTCTAGATGGCAAACCACCCTCAAAATCAGATGACTCACTTGAACTCACCCCTTCACTTTGTATGGAATGATGGGTGCTAACCCTCTCAGGCCGCTTCTGGCTGTCTAATCTCTTTGCTCGCTTATTGGATGCATCCTGCGAGTACTCCATCATTGGGATTCGCACTAAGTCTCCTATAGGAAGAAGATTATCCCTATGTAATGTCCTGACTCTGTCCTTGCCATTCTGGGATTTTACTTTGTAGACCGGCAAGTTTGGCATTCTGGTCACAACAACATAGGGAACGTCACACCAGCGATTCTCAAGCTTGTGTTTCCCTTTTATTCCAAGATTTCTCACCAACACTCTGTCACCTGGCTCTAGAGTCTGGGCCACAAGTCTCTTGTCATAAGTCCTCTTGTTTCTCAAGTGCGACTTGCCAGAGGCTTCTGCAGCCAGCTCATAAGCCTTCTGCAAATCCTCCTTCAGTTTGGTGACATAGGAAGAGTGCTGATGTTCTGCCCTTTCATTTAGATGTGTCCCAAAACACACATCCACTGGAAGTCTAGCTTCTCTTCCAAACATCAAGAAGTACGGCGAATATCCGGTAGCATCACATTTAGTGCTGTTATAAGCGTGCACAAGATGTGTGACATACTGACTCCATTGCCGCTTCTTTTCCTGCTTCAGAGTCCCTAGCATTGACAACAAGGTCCTGTTAAATCGTTCGGGCTGAGGATCACCCTGAGGATGGTACGGAGTAGTCCGCGACTTCCGTATGCCAAGGATTTTCAGCATTTCCTTAATGAGTCTCGACTCAAAGTCTCGTCCCTGATCTGAATGAATCCGGGCTGGCAAACCGTAGTGCACAAAATACTTCTCCACCAAAACCTTGGCGACTGTGAGAGCCTTCTGGTTTTTGGTTGGAAATGCTTGGGCATATCTTGTGAAATGGTCTGTGATCACTAGCACATTACTTATTCCTTTGGAGTCAGGCTCCATGGACAGGAAATCAATACAGACCAACTCCATCGGCCCTGTGCTGACTATTTGGTGCAGTGGTGCCACTCTTTGGCATGGAGTTTTCCTCAAGAGGCACTCTCCACAGTTTTTTATGTAGTGTTCTGCCTCGACAGACATCTTGGGCCAGAAGAATCTGCTTCGGAGCATATCAACTGTCCTTTCCACGCTCATATGACCTAAGTCATCATGCATGGATTTCAGCACCACAGCTCTGAATTCAGCAGGTAGCACCAGTTGGTAAGTCTTTTCTCCTGCACGACTTATACTCAGTCGGTGAAGGAGTCTGTCTTTCATAATCAACTTTCCCATTTCTCGTTTCATGGCAAGTAAGTCTGGGTTTGTCTTGATCTCATCTGGCCATCTGCCACTCTTTATGGCCTCAATGGTTGGTCTTATTACAGGATCTTGTTCCTGTGCTGCCATTAGCTCAGGCTTGGACAATTGCCTCAGATTGTTCAACTCCAAGTTTGTAGAAAAGGTGTAAGCATCAGGCACACAATCTGGATGGGCTCCAAGCTGCTGCGCGTATCTTGGTGAGTCCTCAGGAGAATTAAGGCCACCAACTCTCTGGCAAATAGACTTAACACTCTCCTGAGAGATGTTTCGCATTTCTGTCTTCCTTTCTCCTGGCTCCATCCGGGACAACAGATCAGCATCAATGTTGTTTCTGCCAGGTCGGTAAACAATGTCAAAGTCATACACTGACAAATCTGACAACCATCTATGTCCTGTCGCATTGAGTTTTGCTGACGTAAGGACATAGGTTAGCGGGTTGTTATCAGTGTACACTGTAAAGCGGACTCCATAGAGATAATCGTGGAATTTCTCAACCACGGCCCACTTAAGAGAGAGAAATTCAAGCTGATGGATGGGATAATTCTTTTCTGATGAACTGAGTTTACGGCTGGCAAATGCAACCGGCCGAAGCCCTTCAGGATGCTCTTGATACAAGACTGCACCAAGACCTGACAGGCTAGCATCCACATGCAGCACATATGGCTTACTAGGGTCGGCAAAGGCTAGAACTGGTGCATTCGTGAGGCAGGTTTTAATAGCTTCAAATGCCTCGGTGCACACTTGATCCCATCTGTCTCCAAAGGGATCCCTCTCATCCAAATAGGCATGATTCTGCCCTGTCTTGGGTCTCCTTCCCCTCTGAGTTGGGGCGTACCCTTTAGTGAGGTCTGTCAAAGGGCGGACAATAGCTGAGTAATTGTGGATAAACCTCCGATAGTATCCACAAAACCCTAGAAATGATCGCAAGGTCTTAAGGTTGTGTGGCCTGGGCCAGTTCACGACAGCCTCCACTTTGCCGGGGTCGGCTGCGACACCTTCTGCTGACACTATGTGACCCACATACTTGACTTGCGTCTGACAGAACTGACATTTGTCAAGTGAAACCTTGAGTCCTGCCTCTTTGAGTCTGTCCAACACTTTCAGGAGTCTCTCTTCGTGCTCCTCTAGTGTTTTCCCAAACACTATTAAGTCGTCCAGGTAAACTAGTACCTGGAGCAAGTTCATGTCACCGACGACCCTCTCCATCAACCTTTGGAAGGTCGCAGGAGCTCCAGTGATGCCTTGAGGCATCCGCTCAAACTGATAGAAACCTAGCGGACATATGAAAGCGGTTTTCTCTTTGTCCTCCTCCTTCATGGCTATCTGGTAGTAGCCACTCCTTAAGTCCAGGACGGAAAACCATTTGCTTCCAGATAGACAATCCAGAACTTCATCAATCCGGGGGGTTGTGTATTGATCAGGCACAGTGCGGCTGTTGAGTGTGCGGTAATCAATGCACATTCTGACTTCTCCGTTTTTCTTTCGAACAATGACAATTGGAGAGGCATAAGGACTCCTAGACTCCTTAATTATGCCTGCTGCCAATAACCTCTGTATGTGACGACGCACATCATCAATATCAGCTGGAGCAATGCGTCTGGACCGCTCACAAAATGGTCGCGGGTCTGACAGACGAATTGTATGCTCTACATCTCTGGCTAACCCCACATCAAGTTCATGAGAAGAGAATACATCGGCCCTTTCAGACAATTTCTGACGGAGCCTGGCTTTCCACTCCTCTGGAACAGGAGATGAGCCAAAGTTGATAAGACTGATGTCAAATCCCTCAGACACCAGCTGTTGTTCTGACATGGTTGTAACAACATCAGTCGTGCACAGACAGCCTAAGGTGGTGCCAACTGGAATCTTTATGTCTTTAAGTGACTCGTTTTGCAGAAGAACTGTGAACTGGTTAGCATCCACAGCATTGCTTGGGATTGTCATGGACTGTAACAATACACCAGCGGGAAGAGGGTTGGTAGAAGAAGCTTCTACCATCAAGATCTCATGAGGCAAGGGCTGTTTTAGCTCAACTTTACAGGTTGCTTTACAGCTGCTCCCTGCAGGTAGCACAAGAGAACCAGGACCCTGCCACTTGACACACCCTACTTCATCATCATCATCTTCTTCAGGGCAAGCACTGTGCACCATCAAGGGTGAAACAGACACACCTGAGGTACCCTCACAGAGCTGGGCTAGCCTCTTGGGAAGGTTGGCACTGGCATTGGTTCCTAAAATCACTGGAGTCTGGTCAGGGCCTGGGGGGTCAGGACATATCAGTGCTAGGACTGACATAGTGGTTGGTGCTCCCACTACTTTCTTTGGAAACTCTATGTCCACCACCACATAGCCACGATATGGGTAGCTTGAATCACTCAATCCCCAAATGTTTAGCCGACTCACAGGGTGAATAGAGATATCTGATAGGTATCTCTGGTACCAAGACTCAAAGATTATGCTGACTCTTGAGCCGCTGTCTAATAATGCATTACACAGGTGCCCATTGACTTTCAGTGGCTCAATGGTGGTCCAATCAGGCCTTCTGGAAGCCCATGGGACTCCAACACGTCCACTGCACTTTTCCTAATTGTACCAGCCACTTCTTCGGGGATGGTTTTACCTGTAGCTGGTTGGGGTTTACCCCTGGTTTTCTTGAGAACTCCAAGGAGTCTCTGAATAACCTTGTTCTGGTTCTCAGGCTTGTTACACTTTGGCGCTATGTGGCCATTTTCCCCACAGTGGTAACAAAAGCGTTCTTCTGAGTCAGGTGACTGCCTGGCTGATGGAGTCCCCACCGCCATCACAGTTGGAGAAGCTCCTGCCTGACAGGACAGCCGTGTACCTACTTTCTTTTGCAACTGCTTCACTTGTTTCTTTAGGGCAACCACTTCAGGGTCCACATTATTCTCTGAAGCTAGCTCTCTGCTATCCAACTGCTTTTCACCCTTCTCTGTTTCTGCAGGAGAATGGGTAGCAAGTGCTGCAAACATGGCTTTTACTTCTTTGAGTTCTGCTTTCAGGCTCTGTATCTCAGATTGCCTGTTGTCAGCTTGTGGCTTAACTTGAACCGAGCTCACTGAGCGGTTCAGCTTAACTCTGGAAGCTTCATATTCTTCCTCTATGCGAATTTCTCGCAGTAGTTCAAGGAAGGTTGGGGGTTTGGTCCTCCTCTCTCTAAGACGGAGGTTAATTAGCATTAAGTCAGCATCTACTGCACCTTTAAGTAGCTGCTCAACACGTGCGATGTCCATACTGTTAACTGGGATACCACCTCTTTGTACAACTTTTGTCAAAGCACGCTCTAACCTGCGGAGAAAATCAGACAACTTTTCCCCAGGTTGTTGCTGCAACAGTCTAAAGGCAAAATACAAGTCATCTCCGGACTCTGCCAGTCCAAAGGCACTCTCTAACGCCTCTAAACATCCTTCAGGGGTCACATCCGGATCAGATAAACGCACTGCTTTTATCACATCTAACGCTGGCCCCTTTAAACTCTCTATGACTCTCCTCCTTTTTTCTTTTGGAGAGCCAGGACACTCTTCGACCAGCAGGTATGCTTGCTCTAACCAGTGGTCAAATTGTTCCTCACCGGCTGGGGTGGGGATGTTACCTGAAAAAATTCTCAGGCGTCGGTGTCCTGCATTCTCTGGGGACGGTTTAACTGTTTTGTCCAGCAGGTCACCAACAGCACGCAAGATGGACTCAGTAGGAGACACTGGCTGTGATCCAGCCAATAAAGCTTGCACATCCTCGGCAGACTTTCCTTCAGCCTCCAACAGAGCTTTCAGTTTACCAGCAAAATCTTCCTCAACCCCAGGAGTTTCAGCTACTACACAAATTGGCCATGCTGTCAATCCATCGGGAGAGCGAACTTCTTTTGGGACTGCTGAGTCAGTCACTTTTTGTCGACACTCACAAAGCACTAACACTTGATTGTCTGTGTCACTTAGCATTCGTCCTCTGACTCTTACGCGCCCAAGACACTTGATAGTCTGTAGTGCATCTTCTATCTGCGCAATCTCTGTGTGCTCTGGAACTACAGTCAGTAAAGCATGATTTTCATCTAATGTCTCTCCACTACACCAGTTCTTCAATCTGGTCACTAGGTTTGTATCCATGTCAAAGCTCCTCTATTAACATTCCCTCATGTAATACAGTTAGAAACTCAATACATTTTTTTTTTTTTGTTTGTTTGTTTTTATACACATCAAATATAACACAATCCCAGCGGTGCCTCCATTTATGTAACCCACATACTACTGATCGGTATGAATGGGCCCTGAGTTCGTATTCAACGACATTAATTACTTAACCACTATAACATCACACACTCTACAATTGGAATTAACAATACCACACTTTAATTAGAAAACCACCAAAAACACACTTAAATCAATATTTCAGTTCTTTCAGGTCAATTAACGGTTCAAATATACATGTATCCCCACACCCAACAGTCCCAAATAAGGTTATTAAACAAAACAAACCCGTTGCAGGCCTGATTCGGAGCTCGGGTACGGTGAGACCAGAAACTTTGCGGTCCTTTCACTCAATTAGAGCCAAAATAAAATAATAAGCCAACAGTACCTTTTTCCAATATGGCGGTGCAAACGTTCAGTCCACGTTGTCCCACACAGGCAAGAAACACAGGGAATACCCGTCTGGTCGCCGTTTCCCGCGTAGCCAGAGGAACTCTGAACTATAGGTAGCTCAGCGCGCTATCTGGGATCCTCTTTTGTCTGTGTGCGGTAAGAGTCAGCCGAGTCCTGTAGCAATTAGCCGGGCTAGCCAACCGCAGCTTTCAGACGATCAGCGCGGCTAATTTCCGCTCGATTATCCAGCGAGCAAACCACGACTTTCAAGTCCAAACACTTAGAGGCGTAGGCTGCGCCAAATTAAACTGTCCTCCTTCCGTCCACCTGGCCGATGTCCGAACACGGAGTACCAGTTTAACTCTCCATAAAACTTTCACTTTTTCAGTCAAAGTCTAGCGCACCTCTCTTCTCGGGTCTCTCTTTTTCCTTCTCCCTCGCGCACACTCACACCACCTCCAATCAGCAGCCAGTACAGAAACAGGTGACTAAAATGAAACACTAGATTGGCTTTCCTTCACAACAAATGAAATAAACAAATAAAATAGAATATTTATGGCAAATTAATTATCTTAACACCTTAACATTTGAAATTCTAACATTCACATAAATGCATTTAACCACATTCAATCAACTTATTTATGTCCATTTCCTACAGGGCTACAAACACTTTAAAGAGACTTTAAACCTTAAAGGTTTTAAAGAGAGGACATCCTGATGTAAAGCATGCGGGAACTTTTGCAGGTTAGCTGGTTGGATAGTTCAGTCACGTACACTCTGGGCGTAGTCCTCTTCCTTCAGCCGGGGCACAAACAAGCAAGAAGACATGACAAGTGATGACGGAGGAGAAACTGTTGCTCGTCGAGGGAGGCGTCATCCTAATCAAAGCATGAATCTGTCAGAGCAATTAAAGGGAATCACCTGCTGCCAGCCAGCAGAGAAACCAGTTTTATTATTTGAAGATTGTTGCCTGGCATCATGAATGACCTCGGTGTGCTGACTGATGCAACAGCAGCAGCTCCTCCAAACTTTGCTTTTTAACATGCTCCAGGTTTGAACAGGCCTGGGAAAAACTGCAGGCACACCTTACATAAAATACTTTTCTGGAAGATTTAAGCTTAAACTTTTTGTTGAATTTATCACCCTGTGGTGAAGGAGAGATGAGGGCTTTTTTCTTGAGAAGCCACTGCTTTGTTTGACCTTGGCTGCTACCGCGGTCAGGCCTTTCTGTTAATGCAGATGAACTCTCCTGATTAAATAAAGGTAAATAAGTAAAATATGGGAGAAGTAGAAAATGGGAATGCAGGACGTGGACTTTTATGGAGAAAGTCAGAAACTGGAAACAGAATACATACTTTTTATGTCTTCTGTTTATTTAGACATTAATGAACTATTTCATTATTTAACAATTTAATGGACAATAAAACTACTTTTGGCTGCTCATAAGAAGTCACCACAGTGGGTTTGATTTGAGTTTTTATCCTGGATGTCATTCCTGACATGTCATCCTGGGACTGAACCAGGGATTTTTTGCTTGTTAGTTGAATGTGTGGGAACCACTGCACTAGGAAGAAGAATTACTATTAAACAGCTCTAAATGAACAATTAATCCATTAATAAATGGCTCAAATGGAAAAGAGATGTACAGAAAAAAACACTCAGCACTCAATAAAAACCTAATTTCATTTTTAAATTCAAACATAAATGCAATTTAAAAAGACAATTAAGTAAATGGATTGAAAAAAACGAATTAGTAATACAGATTTTTTTCCCTTGTAGCTATTAGATTAGCTTCTCCATTTAGCTTTTCCGACTCTTTTTGGGCTTTGAGAGAAAAAGTGATTACACAAGCGCAAACATTTCAGGCCTCTTTTTTACCTGCAGCCACCAAAGGTTTGGTAAAATAATGCTAAAATTTGCTGTAAAGTTTTGTAGGGTAAGTGTCACACCACACCTGGTATATGTAGTTCCATTTTATATAATACACTGCTGAAATTAAAAACATTATATCCCAGTTGTTACTTATCAAGAGTTTGTCAATAAATGGATGGCATTGATAACAGTGATGAAACTGACCTGCATGTGTGCAGGTGACAAAGTCTTTTTAGAATCAGCAGCTGTGGAGGGATGTACTTGGAAACTGAGGAATGTCTTAATCCTGACAAGCAGACAAACCTCAGTGTTTCACATTTTCTGTGCAACAATTCTGGAGACAGAGAGCAACGACCACTCATGAAGATCAGCCAGAAATATCACAAAAATGTTAAATACCCAAATTTCAGGTAGATGATGAAAGTGTTTAACACTTTGTGTTCAAAGTAATGCTTCGTTTTTATACTTATCAGTGTACTTATACTAGCTGGGAGAAATTGAAAATGCTCTCAGCTCTCAGGAGAATGATCTGTAGTCAGTTATGTAACGGATACTTGTGAAAGTTTCACATACACGGTAAGAATTTTCCTTCAGCTTTAGTATCTAAAAACTGTTTCTTTAGCCCCAAAAACTGGACTCAGCTCCTCTGGACAGTTTTCACTGTGAGAAATGTTTCATCACTCATTCAGGTGACTTATGAGTGAGTGATGAAATATTTCTCCCACTGAAAAACCATCAGTGTCCAGAGGACCAAAATCAACCTTTTGGGATTTCCTTAGTGAGCATGCGTCAAGACATTCTTTTCTTCAGAGTTTTTGCATTTAGCATTTCTTTTGAATTACTTTCAGCCTCAGCAAGCTGCAGTTTTAAGAAAGAAAACAACTATCCAACACATAACAGCAGATGCAAGATAGCACAGAGTACACTGAGCGGTACAACAAAGTGGCTGGGATAGTGTACAGGAAGATTAGTGCTGGATGTAGACTAGAAGTCTTCAAGTCCCGATGGGAGACACCACCAAAGGTGGAAGACCACAGGTGTGATAGATGTGGCAATCCCAGCAGACAGCAACTTCAGGAAGAAGGAGCATGAGAAAATAGAGAAGGACCAGGGGCTGAAGGAACAACTGGAGCAGAAAAACAAGGTAAAGTCCAAAGTGGTCCCAGTGCAAACAGCAGGCCCTGCCTGTGTCTCTCTAACCAGTAAGAGAGCTCCTAACATTGCACTGCATGGCTAGTTTGCATTGTTTATTTTTTTCCTCTAAGGACTAAAAGAATCACAGTGAGGCTAAATTCAATTTAATTCCATTCAAATTTATTTATGTCACGCCAAGGCGCTTTGTATTGTGGGTAAAGACCCTACAATAATACAGAGAAAACCCAACAGTCAGAACAACTCCCTATGAGCAGCACTTGGTGACGGGGGGGGGGGGGGGGGGGGGGGGGGGTCATCTGCTGAGGGGGGAGAGAGAGACAGGACAAAAGACACACTAATTTTATTTTTGAATCCATTTACTTATTTCTCTTCTTTAAATTTCTTTTTTAAAACAATCATGAAAATAATTTTTTTTTAAATTTTGAACTTGAATTAGGCTTTTAGGGGGGACGAGATTCGCCCTGAGTTCATGAAGGCTCTGGATGTTGATTACACTTCTCAGCCTCTCCGTAAGGTCTACGTGCTGTAAAGGAGGGTCCACCTGTTAGTCAAACCTCAGATTCAAGAGGAACAATGTGGTTTGGTAGTGGCACGGTGATCCTGGTCGTGGAACGCTGGACCAGTGCCCTCAGGGACGAGTTCCTGCCCCAGGTGGAGGAGTTCAAGTATCTTGGGGTCTTATTCATGAGTGATGGGAGAAGGGAACAGGAGATCGACAGACAGATCGGGGCTGCGCCTGCAGTGATGCGGACGCTGCACCGGTCTGTCGTGGAGCTGGGCGTAAAACAGAAGCTGTCGATTTACTGGTCGATCTACGTCCCTACCCTCATCTATGGTCACGAGCTTTGAGAGGTGACCGAAAGAACAAGATCACAAATACAAGCGGCAGAAATGAGCTTGATCTGAAGGGTGGCTGGCCTCTCCCTTAGAGATAAGGTGAGGAGTGCAGCCATTTGGGAGGGGCTCAGAGTAGAGCTGCTACTCCTCCACATCGAGACGAGCCAGTTGAGGTGGTTCAGGCATCTGACTAGGATGCCTCCTGGTGAGGTGTTCCAGGCATGTCCTACTGGGAGGAGGCCCTGAGGCAGACCCAGGACACACTGGAGAGATTATATCTCTCGGCTGTTCTGGGAACGCCTTGGGGTCCCGCCAGATGAGCTGGTGGAGGTGGCTGGGGAGAGAGAGGCTCAGGCTTCTCACCTTAGGCTGCTGCCCCCACGACCCAGCCCCGGATAAGTGGAAGAAAATGGATGGATGGATGGATGGATGGATGGATGGATGGGTTTTTAATAAGAGTTTGTTTTTTCTGTAAATCCATTTCCGATTTGAACTATTTATTAATGGATTAATAGTTCATTTAACAATATTTATTTATAATTCACTTTTTTATAGGCCATTAAATGATCAAATAATGAATTACTTTATTAATGTCTAAGTATATAGAAGATATTAACATGTAATCTGCTATTTAATTTACTAATGAATATTTTATTGCTCAATAAATAATTAATTCATAAAGTGCTGTATTTTGTGTGTGTGGTTCTCCTGGTCTTCTATAATTGTGTGGCAGAGGCAGGCAGGTGAGAGGAAGGAGATCACATGAACAGTCACAGGTGAAAGCAAATAAACAAACATAACTGGAGTCATGAACTGAGCCTGAACACATCACCACCATAACTCTTATAACAGCTGGGGAGAAAGTGGATGGATGAGGCGATTATTATAAACTGGAGGTGTTCCACTCAGGGGGTGCAGAATAACAACCTGCTACCTCCTTTTCTAACCACTTTTCCTCTCAGTGGAAACGTCATGGACTCAAGGCAAGGTGTGAAGGAGAATTTATAAATAGCAGCATGATGCACAGAGAATCTAACCACACTCGACTCGCTGTCCAGCTGAATTTAAACTACGTGTCCTTACCGGGCTGTTTCAGCAGGTCACATAAACAAGAACCACGGCTGAATATCACTTCATTACAAAGGCTGGAATTTTAAAGAAAAGAGATACGGAGCTTATGAAATGAAATAAATATTTTCCCACTGGAGAGATGAGCCAACTCTTTCCCTCCTGCTTGTTTAGGACAGAAGTAAGTTCCCTCCAGCCATCACTTCTCTGGTTAGCACATCCTCCTGACATGAAAAAAGATCCCCGGTTTGTGACCGGGAGGAGACAAATCCAGCCTTGGGCGGGGTTCACAAGCTGGTGCACTTGTAGTGCCAGTGTTGTGCCAAAAAGTGCAGCAGTTTAAATATTGACAATCACTTTCTGGGAAGCCCAGATACAGTAAATGGAAGGGTTGTTTTAGGGAGGGCATTTGGTGTAAAAGCTGTGCCAAATCAAGTTTTGGGATCCATTTGCATACATTTGTGGGAAATGAGGAAGCAGCTGAAAGCACTTCTTCTCCACTTATCTGAGCTGACAAAGTAAAAAGTAACTGTGGGCTGGGAAACTCGTGCACACTGAACGAGAGCAAAGCCTGAACTTTGATCGTTTTAATTTGGCTCATAATCTTGATTTAGAGAGTTTATATAAAACTGCTTTCTTCACACACGTGGACAGAAATCAGATCTGATCACAGCTGTGTGATCTTCAGAGCCCAGCTGTGTGTTTACCAGCCTGTTGCTGAAAATTATAAACATACCAGCAGGTTATGGAAACGGAAGAGACGCTGATGATTAACATTTACGGGATCTGCACCACTTTTGTTGATTGGTTTCATGAATGGTTGGATGGTGCGCTGACTGAATGAAAGAATCCATAAAGGATGCTCCAGTGTCTGCCCTGCAGATACATCTTTTCACTCAGTTAGCAACGTTCCTGAGAAAAACTGACTGTCCAGAGATCCAACTAGAACTGGTGAGGACCTCACAATTGCAGGAAGACCTGTCTGCAGACAGACACACTCAGGGGTATGAGGGGGCTATGAGGGAGTGTAACAAATCACTCTGTTTCTTCATTATTTATCTACAAAAACATTTTACTCCCCTGTCTGAGCTCTCCTTGAAGAGGCAGCTCAGGCTAATTTTCACTGTAGGCCCTCCCTGCCCTCAAACTTAAATGTGTAAGCAGCAAAATAGATTTTTAAGTTCTCAAAGAAAAACGAACCGCCTCACACATCAAATGCAGTCACACATCTCATCAGAGACTCATCAGTGTTCAGAAATTCTTCAAAATCCAGTCCACCTCCCTGCAGGCTGCACTAATATATTCCTGTTAAATGTGGAGTATTCCACTTCATTAGCTCAAAGATACCAAGTGGCTCGCTTCCGAATGTCACCCTCATTTCTGTCCTGATAACAGCTGCTTATTATTATTGAGCTGTGAGGCTTTTCAACACGACTACGTGCACTGCTCGAGAGAGCTTCCTCACGTGTTGTTTGTCTGCGCGCAGAGGCAGGTAGCGTGCCTCTGTTCATTTAACATATATTTAACATGAACGTCTAACATGTTCAGTTACACTTAGACTCCTGCACACGTGACTGGCTCAGAAGGCGCTGCAGTAATGTCTATCCGGTCAGTGTCAGCTGTCCTCTTCAGGTCACTGCTGCTCGTTCCTCAGAGCATGTTCTGCTGATTGTTTCAAATCACATCTGAGATTGTGCATCTGGTCTCCTGTCACATCCTGTAAATCCATCCTCCACGCTTCGCTCTGTCACACAGAGACAAACACAGATAGATCTGTTTGTTTGTGCTCATTTCCCTCCAGCCGCATACCTGGATGGTTGCTGTTTCGTGGCACTCTGTCTTCAGACAGCTTGTATCTGTGTGTACATCCAGCAGGACTGACAGCAGTCACTGCACAGCTGACGTCGTCGTCGCCTCTGTGGACTCTGAAGCCACATGGGATTAAAGTCCCCTCAAGTCATACATGTGTTTGATTTTCAGCTTGAACAGTTTCACCTTAAATCACCTACAGGATCTGTGATATTATTCTAAAACGATGGGCTGTTGGGGCGTTGCTAAAAAAGGGGGCCATAGGTGCACTGACTGTATATAAAAGATGGATGTAGCCACTGTGAGATGTCACCATTGTTTTGTGGTCATTTTTGAAGCCTCAAACTTAACATTTTAGCTGCTGCCGTGCCTTCTTTTTGAAGCTGCATGTGACCATAATAGGATGAGATGATTGTTACAGCTCAGATGGATTTCTTTGGATTGGTGAGGTGAGGATCAACAAGCAAAGACAGAAACACCTGAAGGTTACTGTTAAAAGTTACACGAGCTGGGAGCAGAGAAACACTCCTCTCTGTGCTCCTGAGACGTGTACTCATTCTGACTGACTGCTTGAAGTGGCAGATGCTGCACTGCTGAATTGCAGTAATCAATTATTGATTTTGTCCTGGGCTGTAGGGAGTAATTTAGTGTTCAGGTACTGATAAGATGTTGAGACTGAATGAAAAACAGAAGGACAGCAGCTGTGGTGCTGACAGAAACACCAAATATTGAAGCCATAACCATAACCCAGTAAAGAAGCATACTGCAGTTCCTCTAACATCCAGCAGAGGCACCAGCAGTCCACATAGACTCCCATATTAAAATGGTTTTGGTCTCCGTAGCTCATTTCCTCCTTCATAACAGCGGTATGGGGGAAGAATTACAATTATTACAGCCAAAATACTAAAGTAGAAGACTTAATAATGCCTTCAGGAAAAAAGTTTGAAAGTCAGACGAGACAAAGATGGAGCTGTTTGGCCTCAATGACTAGAGGGATGTTTGGAGGAGTAAAGGTGCGGCTTTCAAACCTGTACCAGCTGTCAGGCATGGTGGTGGGAGCATCAGGCTCTGGGGCTGTTCTGCTGCCAGTGGTACTGGTACATTGTACAAAGTGGATGGAAGAATGAAGAAGGAGGAGGACCACCTCCAAACTCTTCAACTTCACCTCAGATCAGCAGCTAGACGGCTGAAACTTGGACACAGTTGTTCCAGCAGGACAAAGATCCCAAACTCACATCAGGACTGGTTTAGGGATGGATAAAGCAGGATGACATTAAACTTCTGGAATGGCTTCCCAAAGCCCCGACCTCAACCCTGTTGAAACTTGTTGAGCTACACTTAAAAACTGGGTCTGTGCAGGAAACCAACCAATTTGAATGAACTCTACCAAGTCTGCCAAGACGAGCGGTCAAATATCCATCCAGGATTATGCCAGAAGCTTGATGATGTGTTCATGGTCCTGGGCCGGTGGCCCAGTGCGTTGTGTTCTTTTGGTTCTGTGTAAGTTATATCTCTGATTATGTTTATTAGTTCTCTTTTGTATAGGTCCCAGTTTGTTTTGGTTTTCTGGTTCCCTTCGTCCCTGTCTCCCTGTGTCTGTGTTCTTGTGTCTGCTTTGTCCTTTTGTCTTGACCCTGACCTCTTGTGTTTTCATGTTAAGTTTTATTCCCAGTGTTGTGACTAGTCTGCGTCTCTGTCCCGTGTCTGTGTTTCAGTCCTCTGTGTTGAGTTTGCGTGTACCTTGTTAGGTTACTTCCTGTTTTATTTTGGCAGGCTTGTGTTCTCTGTACTTCAGTTTAAACTTTTTTTTTTTTTAAAGTCATTAAAGATGCATGCTGTACAATCAATGCACCCTGGAAAAAGAACAACTCAAAGAAATCAGTGAAGCCCAAAATGACCCTGACATTCATGCTCAGGATGAGAGGATGGAAACTTCTTTTTTTTTTTTTTTTTTTTTTTAATTTTTTTTAATTTTTATTTTTTTTTTATTTTTTAATTTTTTATTTTTTTTTTTTTTAGGGGAGGAAACTTCTGACCACAACGAGAAATCATCAGATGAGAGTTATAGTACAGATTCTAAGGTCCAATAATTGGACCAGTTGTTCAGATTGTGAAGAAAGCATGAAGCTGTCATGAATAACCTTTAGGGCAAGCTTAATAAATTTAGAGATGGATGTGTGAAATATGCATAATGAGTGGGCGTGGCACCTCAGGCTGAAAACGGCTGCCATAAGATGCGGAAATGCAGGAACGAACGGGAAAAAACGGAACCATCAAAACATTGTTAAAATGTGGATGATAATATAAAGGCTACTGTACTCAGATTCAAGCCAGCCTTTCTCAGACATTTCACAGCAGCTGATGGGAGCAGCTACCTGTTGGACTAGTTGCATCACCAGAAATAAGATTCCTGCAACAAATAAACATAAATTAGTACAATCATCATATTTATCTGTCTGGAACAGCTGCCCTGTGACCTTCAGCCATAACACAGATGCAGATGTTCTTGCTGTGTTTGTCTGTTTGTTATCAAAAATATGAAAATAAAAAAATAATACCCTACAACCAAACAGTATGTCTCACAAGCTTAATGATGCATATATGGAAATAACATAATTTGTATAAAATTAGTATCATGCATATACAGTTGATATATGATGATTATTAGTGGGTTTTTTTCACTATGTTGAGCAAAATGAAAAGATAAAACAGAAATAAGGGAACTTTGGGTACACTGGCTTGAATTAATTCAAATGACTGGTTCAGGTGTGTCCACCCCTTAAATCATTTCATAGGTTCTCAGGAACTTATATGCTCAATGTGGTGCTTTCTTTACAATCTGAACAATCCTTCTGCTTAGAAGCTGCACGACTAATGATCTCGAGATTACAGCAAATCCCGCCCGTCTTTTGTTTCGCTCATGGTGATTGGTCAGCGGAAGCTGGAGTAGAATCGGAAATCAGAAATCTTGTCCCCAAATTACAAATTCATAATGAGATTATAGAGATTAGGATATCACAGGATAACAAGCTGGACGAACTCAGGGCCAGGATACAGTTTCAGAGGGACATAAGGGACTGCAACATCATCTGTCTCACGGAGACATGGCTGACTCCCCTCATACCGGACCCCGCCGTACAGCCGTCGGAGTTCTTCAGTGTTCATCGCACGGACAGAACGAGTGAGTCTGGAAAATCAAGAGGAGGAGGTGTGTGCCTAATGATTAATAACAACTGGTGTGACAGTAGGAATGTTGTCCCTCTGAAACAATCATGTTCACCTAACCTGGAGCTCCTAACCCTGAAATGCTGTCCCCACTACCTGCCCCGCGAGTTCACTTCGGTCATCTTCAGCGCCGTCTATATTCCACCTCAGGCGGACACAAACACTGCACTATCCGAGCTACATGAGGCTATTTCCACCTATCAGGCTAACCAGCGTGATGCGGCTCTCATCGTAGCCGGGGACTTTAACAGTGCAAACTTGAAAAAGGTGATACCGGAGTTTATTCAACACATCGACTGCCCCACCAGAGGAGAGAGGACCCTAGACCACTGCTATTCTCCATTCAAAGATGGCTACAAAGCAAAGCCTCTTCCGCCTTTTGGGAAGTCTGACCACACCTCTGTCTTTCTCATGCCGAAATACAAACAACGGCTCAGGCAGGAACCCCCTGCTGTGAGAGAAGTGACACGGTGGTCTGATCAAACAGAGGCCGCTCTGCAGGGTGCGTTGGATTCAACCGACTGGGACATGTTTCGCAGCAGCGCGGGCGGAGACATCGAGGAGTTTACGGAAACTGTTGTGGGATTTATTGGGAAAGTTGTTGAAGACACTTCACTTAGGAGGACCATCAGGACTTTTCCCAACCAGAAGCCGTGGGTGGATAAATCTGTCCGAGACGCCCTGAGGTCCCGCACCGTTGCCTACAACTCCGGCCTCGCCTCTGGGAACATGGAGGACTACAAGGTTGCATCATACAACGTCCGCAGAGCGGTGAAAGAGGCTAAACATCGCTACGGCCGCAGACTGGAACAGCAACTACAACAGTCTGACCCCAGGGGACTGTGGCAGGGACTACGCACCATCACGGACTACAAAGCACCACACACACACCCGGTGAGTGCCGACGTTTCTCTGGCTGATGAACTCAATATCTTCTTTGCGCGCTTTGAGTCGGGAAGCCGACAGCCCGCTGCGCTCCCGGCCGGAGGGGCGGAGACACTCACTGTGACGGAGCGCGACGTGAGGAGGGCGTTTAGACGTGTAAACACCAGGAAAGCGGCTGGACCAGACGGTATTAGTGGACGTGTCCTTAAGACCGGCGCTGACCAGCTGGCACCTGTGTTTACACTGATATTCAACCTCTCACTGAAACTGTGTGTGATTCCCACCTGCTTTAAAAAGTCCATCATAGTCCCTGTCCCAAAGAAACCACACCCCAGCAGCCCCAATGACTTCAGGCCCATAGCGCTCACCTCTGTGGTGATGAAGTGTTTTGAGAGACTCATCAAGACATTCATCACCTCCTCACTGCCCACCACCCTCGACCCACTACAGTTTGCATACCGGCCAGACAGATCCACAGATGACGCCATATCCTTCCTCCTCCACAAGACCCTTTCACACATAGACACTGGTAAGGGGAACTATGTGAGAGTGCTGTTTGTAGATTACAGCTCAGCATTCAACACCATAGTTCCCTCCAGGCTGGTCTCTAAGCTGCTGGACCTGGGCCTGGGCCCATCCCTGTGCAGGTGGGTTCACAGCTTCCTGACCAGCAGACCACAGGTGGTACGAGTGGGTCACCTCACCTCATCCTCCCTCACCCTCAACACTGGATCCCCCCAAGGCTGTGTGCTCAGCCCTCTGCTGTACTCACTGTACACCCATGACTGCGAGGCCACGTCAGAGTCCAACGTCATCATCAAGTTTGCTGACGACACTGCTGTTGTGGGACTAATCTCTCACAATGAGGAGACAGCCTACAGGAGAGAGGTCTCCCGCCTGGAGAACTGGTGCCAGGAGAACCACCTCCTGCTCAACGTCAGCAAAACAAAGGAACTGATCGTGGACTTCAGCAGGAAGCAGCAGAGGGACTACCATCCACTTGTCATCAGTGGTGCTGAGGTGGAAAGAGTGGACACTTTCAAATACCTGGGAGTGACCATCTCACAGGACCTGTCCTGGACTCATCACATAAACATCACTGTGAAGAAGGCCAGACAGCGTCTCTACCTCCTCAGGCGGCTGAGAGACTTCAAGCTCCCACTCAAGGTGCTCAGGAACTTTTACACCTGCACCATCGAGAGCATCATGCGTGGGAGCATCACCACCTGGATGGGAAACTGCACCAAGCAGGACTTCATGGCCCTAAAAAGGGTGGTTCGTTCAGCTGAACGGACCATCAGAACCACCCTCCCCAACCTGCAGGACATTTACACCAAGCAGTGCAGGCTGAGGGCCATGAAGATCCTAAAACAGCCCAGCCACCCCGGACACTCTCTCTTCTCCCTGCTCCCATCAGGCCGGCGTTCCCGCTGCCTGAGGACTAAGACTGAAAGGTTGAAGAAGAGTTTTTACCCGCAAGCCATCCGTCTGCTCAACTCTGAGCCCTAACTGGACCATTATTGCACAATGTAAATATTATAATTTATAAAAGTGTGTATAGTGTATAGTATATAGAGTATAGTGTATAGTGTGAATTACTTTTTTTTATTTTTATTCTTCTTATTTATATGTGTGTGTATATATGGTTGCAGGTACAAAATACATTTCACTGTGCATTGTACTGTGTATAACTGTGCATGTGACAAATAAACACTATCTTATCTTATCTTATCTTATACGTTACCATTACTGCTGTGAGAACTACTAATTTCACAAGGATATAATCAGTGGTGGCCAAAGTACTGACATTCTGTACTTAAGTAGAAGTACAAGTACTTGTGTTAAAAACTACTCTGGTAAAAGATGAAGTACTGGTTCAACTTCTGTACTCAAGTAAAAGTAAAAAAGTACAGGCTCTGAAATCTACTCAAAGTAAGAAAGTAAAAGTAGCTCCTTGGAGGACGTTTCTACCTCATTGAGATAACTCAATGAAGTTATCTCATTCTTTGCTCTGCCTTAAATTACAGCAGCTGTTCTTGTAGCTAGCAGACACACTGTGTGACAAACTGCACACACTTTTTTTGTCCTCTACATTTTCTGTCATTTATTTTCCTCACCGCTCCGGCGTGCAGCCTCTATGTAAAGCGCAACTTCCTCTGGCTCTTTCCGGTCTCCGAGCGAGCGTTGCAGGAGCCTCTCCCTCTACCGTGTGGGGTGTCTGGTCCCTCCCTCCCTGTTGTTGCCACTTCCAAGAAAAAACCGCTCACAATCAAATGCCGGCTCCAGCACTGACCGGAAATGCAAACGTTTCTCAGACACATTAAACCTAAAGTAACGAGCTTGTTTTGAAAATGTAATCAGTAGAAAGTACAGATACTTGTGTAAAAATGTAGTGAGTAAAAGTAAAAAGTTGTCATTAAGTAAAGTACAGATGCCTGAAAAATCTACTTAAGTACAGTAACGAAGTATTTGTACTTTGTTACTGTCCACCACTTGATATAATCTGAGTGAGCAAAACTGAATAAGCCTCCAGATTAAACATGAACACAACTTTGTTGGACTGAATGCTCACTGGCAAGGGTGTTACAGCCTATATGGTTATTATTAAACTCAGTAATTTTCAGCCAAAGGTTTAAATGTGAAAGAGCCAAACACAATGAGAACAAAACCAGGCTGTTGAAATGCTGGAGGCTATGAAATGAGCCATTCTTATGAAGAGTTCAGGAATTAAAAACCAAGTGAAGCATGCAGGGTGTGATTAATGGCACCAACAGAACATTTTCTTTTCATTTGTCTTTGTCTGTGTTTGTAGTGCGATTAGCGCCAGCAGACACACTACCGGCACACACTTGGATTTGTCATACATTCAGCCTCCTCTGTGGCAACATCTTTTTCAAACACAGCAAAGTCTTTATTTAAATCTATCTTTTCCAGATGAGATGTGAATAAGGCTGTTATGTAAGAGCATGGTAAATAGAATAGCTGTGTATCAGTGACAGCATCCACCTGCTTGGATGAAGCTGCTTGTTTGAAACAGAAGGCTGGCTCTCAGCTCTTTTTTTATAGAGCAACAAACTCTTTTTTGCAGGCTAAATGAGCCTCTTCTAAATTAGTGAGACGCCATTTCCTCTCCAGCTTGCAGGTTATCTGCTTCACGCTGCACGTTTGTGTTATGACGGAGCCAGGCTCAATATGCACAGAAGGTAACTTCTAGTTCCAAAAAAGCCAAAACCAAAGGGGATGTGGTTGTGTCCATATTCATATACAGTCTGTGCTCTGACCTTGTTCTTTCCTCCTTAGTTTATTTCCTTACTTCCAGAACTTGGGTCACCTTTCTTTTATCAGGTGAGTGTCCAGAGCTGCTGCTTCTTTCTTCACCACACTGCTTTCCTGGATAGAAATGAAAATTTGGCCTAAATGTGGCCCACGTGTGCATTTCTCTGTGGACTGATTTTGGACCAAGTCTTTCCAACAGTTCTGCCAAAACTGAGGTGTCAATGTCAAAACAAGGCCAGATTCGGCCCACACGTGTCTCCCATGTAATTTGTCTAATAACTGGTTGTACAAACAACAACTGAGTATCCATCCATCCATCCATACATCCATTTCCGCTTATCCTGTTCAGGGTTGCGGGGGGGCTGGAGCCTATCCCAGCTGACATAGGGCGAGAGGCAGGGTACACCTGTACAGGTCGCCAGGCTGTCGCAGGGCCAGCACACACAACAATATGTGTTTCTATATTTATTTATGACCAAAGATGGGAGGCAGAACGAGCCTCGTGCTCCCGTTTAATTTTGTGATGACTGAGATGTATAAAACACGCATACATACATTTCCTTATAAGTCACAGAGAATGAACGTGTAGGCACCTTTCTGCCTGCACACACACACAGATTTTACACATGTGAAACACTGAGCAGAGCTGCAGGTGTCGCTTTGATGTCAGTAATCGTGTTGGCAGAGTGGGTGTCAGAATTGGAGGAAAATGGTTTGAATAAGATTAGAAATACTCATCAAACCTGCCATCAAGTCCACAGATCCTCCCCGTCTGCAAACCTCTCCTGTCCTTATTTCATCTTCCATCTTCCTTTCTCACTCACATTAATCAAATTTCTCTCCTCTTCTATCTTCCTTTAAAATGCTTCTTTCCTCAGTTCTCTCCACTCCCTTCCTTTTTCATTTCTCCTTCCTCTTCTTCTTTCTCGCCTCTTTTTCCTTCAAATTTTTCCCTCCTTGGTGAGTTTGACTTATTTCAGCCTGGATAAAAGTAGCAGCTCCTGTGATTCTGTGTGTCAGTCAGTGATTGGTCTGTCTGAGCAGCACTTTAAGAGAACAAACTAGAGTGAATTTTAAGCTGAAATGCTCTGCCTGTAAGATTACCCCTGAGTGTGAACATTTAAAAGTCTAAAACTTTAAAAGCACCAGTCCAATTAGGCTGAATGTTGGAACCAGGAGGCTCAAATCACCTGGCACTAAGCTCAATCCATTTTTTTAATATAAATACTTAGTGTATATTGGCTTGTAAAGTATTTTATAACTAACTGCCACATTCTGAATCAAGTTCTCAATGTCAGTATCTTGAATCCGTCAGTCTTTTGGAAAAACCTTAAACAGTTTTCACTTGGACCAAAATTTGCAGATGTCATTTGGTCTGATTAAATATTTAATCAGCCAATCACCCAACAGCAATCAATGCATTTAGGCAGGTAGACGTGGTCAAGAAAACCTGCTGAGCATCAGAATGGGGAAGACAGGTGATTAGGTGACTTTGAATGTTTGTCATGTGCTGATCTGCTGGGATTTTCCCAGACAACCATCGGTTTGGTGTAAAGAGCATGAATCCATTCTGTCTTGCGTTTGTGGTTCAGGCTGCTGCTGGTCTGATGGTGTGGGGGATATTTTCTTGGCCCCTCAGTTCTAACTGAGCACTGTTTAAACCCCACAGCCTCCATCTTCTGATGGCTGCTTCCAACAGAGTAATGTGCCGTGCCACAGAGCTCAGATCATCTCAAACTGGTTTCTGAACATCGCAGGGAGTTCGCTGTGATCAAACGTCCTCCACAGTCACCGGTCGGTCCAACAGAGCACCTCTGGGATGTGGAGGAACGGGAGATTCCCATCATGGATGCAGCCGACAAATCTGCAGCAGCTGTGATGTTACTGCGTTGTTACTGCGTGTTCTTTATTTGTGAAGGAAGACACCTGAAACACTTTAATTAAAAAATTAAAACATTTACTGTATTAAAGAATCAGAAGATTTACGTGCACACGGGCAATCGGTTCAGGGAGACAGGCCTTCCCGGGTGTGGCTCCCCTCCCCACAGGGCAAAGATTCTGGCTTTTATGCTGCAACTATCTACAAGCACACAGATACTGTGAGCTGTGGTTTGGCCTTCATCATCAGTCCATCCAGTGGCTGGCTCTCAGCGATAGAAGCCCTGTACAAGAGGCACGTCTTCCTGCCCCGATCATTACAGGGCAGTTTTATCCAGCTTAGTAACAGGACGTGGTGACATTTACTCTCCTGTACATCTTAATTGTACATACTGCGGCAAAACCTTCAACATATTTTCCTCTGAGACTGGGAAAGCCTTAAATAAGATAAACATATCTCCCAAAGGCCGTGAAGTTAGTCTGGCACTATCTATCTGTCTGCTCTCTGTCTAATGTATTTGTTTAATTATCTATTATTTGCTTCAGCCACTACTTATGAATTGATTTCCTGGCGTTTACTTTTAAACATTTGTCGTTTTATTCATTGGGTAAAAAATAAACCCCAACAATGTCAACATGGACCAAAATCTCTGAGGAACATCTGCAGCACCTTGCTGAATCTGAGCCATGACGCTCCAACCCAGTACCAGCAAGCTCAAGTCTTTACAGCTTCAGGTGTCCATCTTACAATAACTAAAAGAAAAAGTACAAGACAAGTCTTGGGGTACAAAGACACTTTATATGTGAATGAATTGACAACTAGACACAGGTGAGACAAATTCTGTGCAGGAGGAGCTGGTTAGTGTGGGAAAAACTGACAAAGACCAGAAGTGACACGGACCTCCTACCTCCTTTTCCTAATCATGTTACCTCAACAGAAAACATCAAGAAGGCCGAGGAAAGGAGTGAAGCCTATCCCAGCTGTCATAGGGCGGGAGGCAGGGTACACCTGTACAGGTCACCAGCCTATCACAGGGCCAACACAGAGAGACTGACAACCATTCACACCTATGGTCCATTTAGAGTTGGCAGTTAACCTAACCCCAGTGACTGCATGTCTTTGGACTGTGGGAGGAACCCCACGCAGACACGGGGAGAATGTGCAAACTCCACACAGCGGGAGAGAGACTTGGGCCAAGGTGGAATCGAACCCAGGCCTTCTAGATGTTATTCTAACCCAGTGTCGAGGCGTTTCGTGGGAGGGGGCTGGAGCGGGCCCAAAGTAAAACTGAATTCATGATAACCCTGAAGGACTGACAATAACTTTGTTCCTCGATAAGAAGCAGATTTTATTCCAGCTGCATCGTGTTCAGAGTTCAGCTGTTCAAATTTAACACACATCAGCAGGTCATGGGAATGGGATGATCTGAGCCACTTGACAGCTGATCATTTTTATGAGCGGCTGGACGGAGCATCACTGATTTATGGGAAGGGATTATCTCCTTTCATTCCATAAAGGAAGTGTATCCTCAGCTAAAGGAAGTGATAAAGGAAGCACTGAAGCTCCTTTCTTCAGTGTTTACAGCGGCTCTGATCACATCAGGCAGTTTGGAAACTTTCAGAGCAGAACTGAGTATTCAGCTTCATCCCAGGAACGACAAAGCAAAGACCAGAATCACGGGTCTCTCTTTCTGTCATCCCCGCTCAAGTGGAGCTAAACTGTGAGTCAAAATATGAGTTATTATTCAGATACACTCAGACACTCATTCATATTTAGAGCAGCAGCTGCTGATCAGTCAGTCTGACAGCAGCGCCACTGAGTTCACCCCACTGTTCAGAGATCATCAACAGTCTGGATGAATTGTCAGGCTAAGCCTCACTTTGCATTTCTTTACTGATGGGCCACCAATCAACAGTTGTCTGTTCTTTTCAGAAGTGCTGCTGACTGATTCTGTTCCTGAGAGTGTTTCTCATTTCAGTCACCTTAAATACAAGCAGATGTCTCAGTCCTTTCCCCAAATCTTAACAGTTTGCACGAACTGTTTGAGATGCACATGTAGGTCAGCAGAGAATTACCTCCCAAACCTCTCAGGTCTCTGCACATATTAAGCAGCTCTGATGTGCTGCAGTTTAAATCCCTTCCTGCAGTTATTTTTTGTTATTTGTGTGGGATTATGACAACTGCACAGCTCAGCCTCATTGAACCCAAAACAGCCAGCAAAGAGAAACACACCCATCTCAATCCCTCACACAAGCACTCTCACAGTGTGCCATCAGCTTCTGGCCATTACTGCATCCATGCTGGACTTATTTCTTTTTGCCCTCATCTCTACTCCAAACCTCTCCACGCTGCTGTCAGAGGACTCACAACACTGCTTTTTGTACAGCAAGCCGCTCTTTTCTTCTGCATCTCCACTTGTTTCACAAACTATTCAGAACACTACAAAACTTTGTGTTATAGATTTATGTTATAGGTTTAGGATTGTTGTTTTCCCCAGGATAGGTCCAGAGGGGTGTAACCACTAGGCAAGATTAATGGCTTAGCAACCAGCGCCAAAGCTTACAGTCATGAAACGGGCTCTATGGCAACTGCTGCCGACCACCTCAGCTCACCTGGTGTCGGATATTTTTAGTATGTTTTTATTTTCATTTTATATACTAATTTTCTGCGTTCTTTATATGCTATTTCTGATGGTTTTTACATTATTTTTGATGACTCTCAAGCAAGATGGTTTTCACTTATGATCATAAGCATACACTGGAATATTATGAAGATACTGCTGATCTGAACGACCCTTGATTCAGTTGGTTTTGACTGTGATGCCTGACTTATTCTGACTGTACTGACTGAAAACTGTTGACCATGAACTGTCAAAGAGATGATGGATAGTCACCGGGCGACTCCATGTGATGGGAAGAACACCAAGAGGGCTGCTGGAAAGTCCTGATAGGTCAGGTGAAAGGCCAAAAGGTTATATAAACTCCAACATTAAATGTCACAAAGAAAAATAAACCTTATATAATCATAAAGAAAGAAAATGATGACAAAGTATGCCACTGGTTTTAAAAGACATCTGGGAAAGAGATGATTCTTAAAGTTAAAATAAAATACAATTACAGCCAAGAATAGTAAGATATGACATAATAATGTGTTTAGATCAGCTCTTAGCTGATAAAAGGCGGCTCACAGGAGCCCCAAAAGCTTTCGTCTCTGCCTGCTTCCATCACCTGCCGACCTGCTCACGGCATCACCCCCCCGGGAGCTTCGCTTTTTGCTATTTTTGCTTTGTTTTACTCTTTGTTCAGTAAAAAACTGGAAATGATTGGGCTCTGTATTGGGAATTTTTCCTCAAAGTGTTTGATTTTATTTGGACCTAAAAACCTGGGAGGTTTACTCCCATCATTTTTTTGACCCAACACTGGTCGGGAGCAGAGTTTTGCTTTAAAATTGTGTTTCACTGATTCTATTATTTCCAGCATGTTTTCAGTGAGATTCTCTGCTGGGAAACATGTTTTATATGTCCGAGCTGTCACTGAAACCACTAAATGAACCCCAAACTGTGGTGCATTGTCAAGGAAATGAGTGTGTATTCATTAAGTGATGCAGAAAATGTTTAAATGTTCTAATCTGCTGGAATCACGGTGCTAGAGCACTGATCAGAAACTGATCAGTTACATTTCACCAAGAATAACTGGTCCGTGAGTCAAATTAATTTCACTTTGATCCACGTCTCCTTTATCAGGCTGTGGGACCAGAAGCTTTAATGTTTAAATGGGTGCAGTTTAAAGTTTCTGAGCTCTAACCTGCAGCTGTCACCACAGAAACAATATTAAAATAATTACGTTAAAATATTTATTTTACTGCTCCGTGTGCTAAATCCCCAAAATCGCTCGTCTAATTTGCATTTTGCCGATGTTATTTTTTAAAAGTTCTTCATAGATGTTTATCATCATTTTATCATCATCATCATCATTGCAGCAGCAGCACTCACAGAGGTCATTTTGTGCAGAAGTAGAGTCACATGACACGTGAAAGGCCCCTTTTCATCTGAGTGCACAGAGAGCCTGAAGCAGGGAGCCACCATCATGTTAACAGTTATCTCCAAACAGCAGCTGGTTTTGTTGAACTTCCTTCATAGTAAACCCTTCACAGTATACGGGGAAAAAGTATATGTTTTTTAATATTTAATTTAACACTATAATGTTCAGTGAGTGATGGTTTCCAGATGCATACAAGCCATTAATTTATCAAGATACCAGGTGTGCAGATAACTGTTGGGGAACCCTATGAGGTGACAGGGTGGTGAACTGGACCTACTTTTCTCATTTCCAGCTCCTTATTTTAACTCTTGGTTTCTATGTGGCAGTGGTGCAGTGGGTAGGTGCTCGCCTTGCAGCCGGAAGGTTGCAGGTTCGAGCCCCTGTCCCTGCGCTGCGTTGTGTCCTTGGGCAAGACACTTAAACCACATTGCCTAATGGTAGCGCTGGTCTCTGGGTGCATGACCGCAGATGCTTGTCTCTGGATGAGTGATCTGGAACCATCATTTCTAATAGAGCAGCTTTGTATGATTCACAGTTCAGAAGAATCCTTCTTAGCTCGGTGCAGACAGTCTGTCTGAAACTGTTGAAGCAACTCCCCCTTTAACAACTTTCTCCTGATTGGCTACAAACAAAGGCAGGTATATGAAACAGGTTCAACAAATCCAGGCTTTTTTGTGTTAGCACTGACAAGAATCTGAAAACTCAGCAGTTATACTAGCTCGATTATTGAGTCTGCAGAACTTACGTACAAATCACCCCGTAGCCCTGAGTGACAGAGAGGCCGAAAACAAAAAGGAGCCTTGACTGTCAGAAACATCAGTAAACTCCAGAAGATCATCAGACTAAACACCCAACAAATCTTAGAGACATCACAGGACTGTAAAAACACAGAAGACTAATCAGGTGACAGGACACAGGTGAGGGCACAGGAGGAACCAATCAACACACAGGTGAGGGCAATCAGAGAATCACAAAGGAGGAAAAGGCAGGAACAGGAACATAACCTTCAAAGTCAAACAGGATATAAACAAAAGACAGCTAACACTAAATGGAATAGGTCTTATATAGAGCTTTTCTACCCTACCTGAGCACTCAGGTAGAGTTATACAGCACGTTTACATTCACACTCCGTTCATACAAGCACTTCCATATGAAGCTAAGTGCTTTTATTATCTAACATTCACACTAACACTTGTGTCAGACAGCAACTTGGGGTTCAGTATCTTGCCCAAGGATACTTTGGCATGCAGCTCGGAGCCGAACCGCCAACCTTCTAATTGGTAGGTGACCTGCTCTACCTCGTGAGCCACAGCCACCCCTCTTAAAAAGATGACAGGCACAGGGGAAAACTGGAGCTAATAAGACAGATGAGATAAAACAGGAAAACACTGAGGGAAGGGGGGGGCATAAAATCACAGCAGGGACTAGAACACTATAGTATAGTACCATGGAAAAAGACTTTCCGATGACATCGCAGGGATTCTGGCAAACAGGCAGCTCAGGAAGGGGAAGTGCTGCTCTACTCACACGGTCTATAGTGCTGGTGGAGTGCTGCTGACTTCAACTGAGGGTATCATCAGGTGGTGGAAGGAATACTTTGAGGACCTCCTGAATTCCACTGACAGGCCTTCTGTAGTGGAAGCAGAGTCTGGGGGTGAGGTCACTGTGGTGGTTAAACAACTCCTTGGTGGCAGGGCCCCTGGGGTGGAGGAGATTTGCCCCGAGTTCCTGAAGGCTCTGGATGCTGTAGGGCTGTCCTGTTTGACACTCCTCTGCAACATGGCGTGGAGAACTAGGGTGGTGCCACTGGATTGGTGTGGTCCTTAACTGGAAAACGGTGGAGTGCCCACCAGTATCTCGGGGTCTTATTCACGAGTGACGGGAGAGCGGAACAGATCAACAGGTGGATTGGGGCTGCGTCTGCAGTGATGCGAACGCTGCACCGGTCTGTGGTGGTGAAGAGGGAGCTGAGTGTAAAAGCGGAGCTGTTGATTTACTGGTCGAGCTACATTCCTACCCTCACCTATGATCACGAGCTTTGGGTAGTGACTGAAAGACTTTCCTTCGAAGGGTGGCTGGCCTATCCCTTAGAAATACGGTGAGGAGTGCGGCCATGTGGGAGGGGCTCAGAGTAGAGCCGCTGCTCCTCCACATCTAGAGGAGCCAGTTGAGGTGACTCGGGCAACTGATTGAGATGCCTCCTGGGTGAGGCGTTCTGGGCATGTCCCACTGGGAGGAGGCCCCGGGGCAGACCCAGGACAGGCTGGAGAGATTATCTCGCTCAGCTGGCCCGAGAACGCCTTGGGGTCCCTCCGGATGAGCTGGTGGAGGTGGCTGGGGAGACGGAAGTCTGGGCTTCTCTGCTTAGGGTGCTGCCCCCACAGCCAGGCCCAAGATAAGTGGAAGAAAATGGATGGATGTCTGGACTATACTATACTATAGTAACAATATCACATGGATTAAAAATAACAACAAAGAAATGAAAACAGAAACACTCGACAAACTTAACATTACCAGAATGAGAATTTTAAAACAAAAAACCTGTCATGACGGCTGGTGCGAGAGGCGGAGATGGACCCATATGCAGGACTCCGGAAACTAACAGAACTTAAAGATGTTTACTGTCAAAACAAAAACCAGAATACAAAACCTTGTGGGAGCCAGATGCAAAGCCCAAAAACCTAAAACCAACACAAGGCAGACAAAAAAAAAACCACACAGGCACTCCAACATGGCAACATCAACAACAAGCAGAGAAAACACAGGACTTAAATACACCAGGGGATAACGAGGGAAAGTGGAAACAGCAGGGGGCACAGCTGAACACAATGACACTGATGAGACAAGGGGAAGCAAAACTAAATACACTGCACAAGAAACAAGACATACCAAAATAAAACAGGAAGTGGGACAAGGAACAGAGATGGACAATTGACACAAAACACAAGGAACTAGAAATAAACCGCACACCAAAAACAAAAGAACAAAAAACACTGGGCCACCGGCCCTGGACCATGACACAACCCAAAACTCAGCATTACAGCACAAAAACTGTGGAACGATGACAGAAAGTAAAATATTTTCCTCTTCTTTGCTGTGACCTCTGGCATCTGCCTCCATCTCATCCTATCCCAGCATCGTCCACTCTCACACCAACCCTCTGCATGTCCTCCTTCACTGCATCCATGAACCTCCTCTGAGGTCTTCCTCTTCTCCTCCTGCCTGCCGCTCCACCTTCGTTATCCTCTGTCCAGTATCTCCACCCTCCCTCCTCTGCACATGTCCAAACCATCTCAGCCTCTCTGACTCTGAGCTGTCCCTCTGATGGACTCATTTCTAATCCTGTCCATCCTGCTCACTCCCAATGAAGACCTGAGCATCTTCAGCTCTGCCTTCTGTCTTTGTGTCAGAGCCACCGTCTCCATCATAGCAGGTCTCACTACCAAATCGGTCTCCACCTCAACCCTGCCTGCACTCTCTTCTTTACCTCTCATGTGTACCATCCATTGCTTTGGATGGTTGACCCCAGGTATTTAAACGCCTTCACTACCTCTGCTCCTGTTCACCTTTGCACCTGCCTCCCTCTCATTCACTCACATGTATTCTGTCTCGTTTCTACTGACTGTCATTGCTCTTCTCTCCAGTTCTTCCTTCAGCCTCCACATATTTGACCACAGTAAAAAAAAATCTCTACTTCATTTAAGTTAGCAGTGCTTTAAGCCACCTGGTTTAGCAAATGTTAGAAATAAAATCAGAAAAGGTCACTAGAAACAGATGATTTTTTTGTCTGTTTTCCTTTTGTTATTTTCTTTCTTTTAGTAAACAAGAACTTGATATCAGATACATAATCTTTACATTTGGTTTGGGAACAGAGGAGTCCCACACACTGCACTGTTTCTGTGATGCTGGTTTTATTAAGATTCTTAACAACAATAATACTGAGTAGTTCTTGGATGCACTGCAAAACACACGACCCATCCTCAAGTCTAAAGACAGGGTAACGGAAATAACAACACATTAAATGAAGGCGTGTCCCCTAATTAGAAAAGTCAAGCTTGGATAATCATGCTCCTCAATATGTGGGAAAAATCCAGAAAAGACACTATAAATACTGTGAGAACAAACCTCAAACTAAGATGTATGAAATGAAATATTAAATGAAATAAAAACAGCTGGAATTACTCATGCATACTTTGAGCCTGTTTGAAACCTATGCCACATTTCACATGAACATCCACCCCTGGAACACAGAGATAATGAGAGGAAAACTCTGTCACAAGCTGAACCTTTGAGTGCAAACAGGAAGTTCTTTTCTAGATTGATTTATGACAAACGGTGAGAGGAGGAACGAGGCTGAGGCCCTCACACTCACAACAAGAGTTAGAAAACAGAACCAAGCGTGTGCAGGGAGTTTATCTGCTCTGTTAGTGTGGAGGGGAAAGGTCTCTGAGCTGGTCTCCACAGACTGTCTGTGGTGCTTTTTCAACATCTTCCAAGCAGTTATTTGCTGTAACTTACTGCTGTGGTTAAAAGGTAAAGTGTGGGCCGCTCATTGACTTGCAGCCTTCTAGCGGTGTCTTGGCTCTTGTGTTGTTGTCGTGCTGAAAGTTAAAAGCAGAGCAGAAAACTTGCTCAGAAATACAGACTGGGTCAACACTTTCCCTCAATTTATACCACGGCACCGAGTGCTGAGCAGTCCCTGCTGCCGAGGCCCTGAGAGTTCATTTTTTGTCCCATCAGAGCAGAGAATGCAGTTCAGCAGCCTCCATTCGGGCTATTGTATGTATCTTTCTGAAGAGGAGCTGCTGTTAAGCCACTCTGTCCCAAAGGTCTGGCAGCTGAAATGGCTGCACTCCTATTACTGCTTCTCCCATCTCTGCAGAAGAGCTCTGAAGCTCAACCTCCCTGAACTCCATTCTGTAATAACAAACCAGAAGAAAAAGAGGTTAAAAAAGAAACTGCTCCTCTGCTTCCACACAAAGAAACACTGCACGGCTCAGAGCAAGCAGTTATTCTGAATGGCTCTCTGCTACTTCCAAATATTTCACATACAGTAACAGTGAAAGGTTTTTATAAACTTTGTCTGTTACTGGTATCTTTTCTTTTCAGTGGAAGCTTTCACATTGTGTGTCACATTCAGTCAAAAAAAAAATGTTATTAACTTTTAAGCATGAAGAACTGAGGGTCATTAATTTTTTGTTCATTTTCATTTCGGGGCAGCTGTGGAGGAGGTAGAGCGGGTCGTCTGCAAATCAGAGGGTTGAAGGTTTGATCCCTGGTTGCTCCACCCTGCATGTCAAGTTATAATTGGCTGGGATACCGATCGAGCTGCAGTGACTGTGTGAACTTTAGGTTAAAGTGCTTAGGCATAGAAGAAAAGCACTCAAGGCTTGTATTAAGAAATCACTTTGAGTGCTCAAATTGAGTAGAAAAGTACTTTATAAGCATTTACCACCATGGTGATGCTGTTCCTGTGTAGAAGCAGCTTTGTTCTAATGGAAGGCCTGAAATAATTTTCTCACGTCTCTGCAGAATGTTTGCTTCACTGTGTTTGGCACAAAGATTCAGTGTTACTGCAGCTTATATGCATCCAGAACATATTTCTGCTGTGTCTTTATACTTGGCAGGCGTCACATACTTTTGCATGAACCGATTATGACGTGTTAGCGGAGCATTGGAAATCAAATGTTGTGCCTCAGGCTGAGATTTCAGGTTCCAAATCTTCGTTTAGCTTCTAATGGGAACTCTCTGATGAGGAGGATATAAACAGATTATAAAACCTTGATATGATACAATTTCTTAAAAAAATAAAAATTAATTTCCATTTTCCATGTGAACCCCCACAAAGTGTGATGTCTTTCTTTTTAACAAGAATGTTTTTAGAGGAGGCTTTTATGAGGTGCATTAAATCAACTCTTGTCTGTCCAACCCTTTTCTTGACCACTTCTCCCACACGGGGGACTGAAGCCTATCCCAGGTGTCACAGAGGAAGAAGTGGGGTGCATCCTGGAAAAATGTTATTATAGGGTTCCTTGGTAATCTCATCTGTCTACAATCAACTATTCACTCTGGCTGCATTTAATCCCTGGCTCACCATTTCTCACCATCAGCTGTGCCGGTGTTAGGCGAATGCCGCGGTCACCCTGGGGAAAATGGTGTTTGGAGGCTGTGGCACAACCAAAAATTATTGCAAGTGTGCACAATGAATTTGAACTCTCAGTGGCTCTAAAACGGTTACTTCAGAAACAGGATCAGGTGTGCGACCACTTGCGATCTGTTTCAGAGCAACTTTCGTGCATCAAGATGGCAATAATAGAAGTCAGTCTGCGCTCAGTTTGTGGTTGGATGGGGTCGAGTTGACAATTACATGCAATCTGCTAGTGATAATACAGCAATTAACTGTGATTAATTGGTGAAAATTGCAAATCTGTTGATCTGAAACAGAAATTCTTGGGCGTTATTAGGAATGTGTTTATGGGAATTTTTGGCCATTCTTCCAAAAAACACATTTGTGAGGTCAGACACTGATGTTGGAGAGAAGGTCTGGCTCACAGTTTCCACTCTAATCCATCCCAAAGGTGTTCTGTCAGGTCAGGACTCATTCAAACTGGCTCATCCATGGACCCCTCTGAAACCCTATGTAAACCACCTGCCTTGCACCTCCCTAGAAATCCAGCTACATGTCCCATCAACCCAGCGCACAGCTATCGTGAATAACCCGTTCAGTTCTGTTGATTCCTCCTATGAATTTCCAGGTACTTTTTCACCAGTTTTTTAATTTATCATTCAGAGGAAAATAACCACTGACTCAACAGAAGGACTCACAGAAACTATCAGGATGGATGTGAGGAAGTGGAAAAAGAAGTGGAAAAACTTTATTACATAGGCAAATATTTGTGCCTACAAAAACCCAAACCAAACCAAACCAACAAACAAAAAAAAAAGTGTGGGGACCCAGGAGGGAAAAAAGTCCCAAGATTTTATTTGTTTCTATTGTGGCTGGCGCTGCATAGAAAACACCATGCACAAGTATGAATGCTGGCAACAGCATTGGCCACTTATGTATTTTACATTGTTCAGAGACAGGTTGACTCTCACTATTGAACCTGTGCAGTTCTCTTGCAATTGAAAGTGATTGCCCAGTGGCTGAGAGTGTTACACTTTCAAGCTCACAACTCTTTACAGTCAGTCTCTGACAGAAAGAAGAAACAAGAGAAATTCACTGGGAAACGACCAGTTTTTAATCCTCACAAGGAGGTCACCATCCTATTTTCACTATAACTTGTTTTCCCATTGACTAAACTAAGCTTTAATACCAGAAAGCCACAATCTCATCATCTGTAATAACGGCTTAACCTGACTTGCTATACCCCTCACTTTAAACCTCAATAAAGTCCAAAATGGGTAGAAAAAGATGGAAACATAAATAAAATCCCATATCTAGCACATTTATGTTTCATATTTTTTTTTTTGCGTTTTTGGCCACAGCAGCTTTGTGTTAGCAGTGGAGAGAGACAGGAAATGGGGGAAAGATACGCAGGCAAATTGGCGACAGGCCGGGACTCGAACCCGCGCCGCCCGCACCGCAACGCGGCATATGTATGTGGTCGCCGGCTTCACCACCAAGCCACCCAGGCACCTATGTTTCATATCTTCCATATCTAAGTGTCCTGATTTGAACTCCTGAAAGCTCCATAAATCCTCATCCAGGATTTTCCAAGTGTGGCACTCAGCATTTATGATGAAGCATCTACTGTTTGGTTCCTATGTGGAACGATAAAGGAACCCAAATGAACGTTCCTCTTTAGTTTCATGTTTTCTTCTAGACGTCACAGCAGACTAAACCTTCCAGCTCAGTGAAACATCACAATGTTTTAGTAATATTTTGCAGAGGGTAATTACAAAAAGTACCTTTAAACAGGAGTAGATGTTTTTTTCCCTTTAAAGCTCAGTAATAATGTCTCTTTTTTCATATGCTCAGCGGCACTATGGTAATTAAGTATATTTTATTGATAGAGCATGTTTAAAACCAAGGTGCTTTACAATAAAATAAAACAGAATGAACGGGATCCTAAAAGACTGACGGTACCACATTCACAGTGTTTAGATGACACCAGTCCTCCAATCACAGCTCCAGAAATCAGCAGCGTCTAAAGGCTTGACAGAAAAGTCCGTGTATGAATGCAGCAGGTCTGCCACAAGGCTGCCAGCAGTGAAGTCATGTGATCTTTCTTTTTTGTCCCAATTAGTGATCTGGAAGCAACATTTTGGACTAATGATAAAAGATGACGAACTCCAGTGTGCAGTGCATCCCTGCAGTCCGGTCTAGATGTAACAAAGGCCTCTTGTAACGAGCCTCTCCAGCTCAGGAGGCTTTAAAAAAGCTTTGAATCTTGAGCCTGAAGCTGCTTTGATGTTTGCCAAACAATGCTAAATAATACGACCTTTGTTTTGGACTCATATATCCAAAAGGAATTTATTGAGGCTTCTTCTGGAATTCTCTCCTGTGACTTTACTTTACTTTACTTTTACTTTACTTTATTCATTTTTAAAGCACTTTAAAAACAGCATCTGCAACAAAGTGCTGTACAGTTAAAAAAAAAGTGCAAAAACAACAAGAACAACAATAATAAAACAGCAAATACAAAATTAATAAGATCTCAAAGTATACTAAAAGCCAGTGAATAAAAATGTGTCTTTAAAGAAGTTTTAAAAGCTGACAATGACGGGGCGCTCCTGACATGTAAAGGGAGATTGTTCCATAAAATAGGGGCAGCAATGCTAAAAGCTCTGTCGCCTCTGAGCTTTAACTTAGATCTCGGGACCTCAAGTAGCAGCTGATCAGCTGATCTGAGGCAGCGAGTTGGGAGATTAGGAGTTATTAGCTCAGACAGGTACGATGGAGCTAGACCATGAAGACATTTGAACACAAATAAAAAATTTTTAAAACAGACTCTGTAGTGAACTGGTAGCCAGTGTAGAGAAGACAAAACAGGAGAAATACGCTAATCACTTTTCCTAATCACTTTTCGCTGACCTTGATGGGAAACCTAATGAGGTGAAGGAAAGCTATGAAGGGGAATTAGGAGGATTAACACACAGTTATAGAGCCTATGTGTACAGTTTGAAGCTGCTTGTAACACTTTCTCACACAGCTACAAATCCACCTTAAATGAGGCTAAAAAAAACTGTATTTTCATGGTTTTGCTTTGCATGTCTTTGTGTTTTTATGCCTTTTACTCTATTAATATGCATCTGATAACTGAGTAAATTATAGTTGGATTAAAATGGCTGCTACACTGGGTATAAGGTAGCAATTGTCGAAATAAATATTATGACTGAATAATGAAGTGCTAATGAGCTGCTCTCCATCTTTTTTATGCTGTGCTGTCCCGAAGCGGTGATCAGACCCATCGAGGCGTCTGAATGGATGAACGTGCCTGATGTCACAGTTCCTGTAATCACTGAGCGCCAAACCTCCCGACCCGCCGGGTCTTTCCCTGCAGCGCAGCATGGGAATGCTGACCCGCTGTGCTTAATGTGCACTGTGACCCAAAATAACAAAGCAGAGCCCGACAGCAGGGCCTGTGGGAGTTTTCTGTGGAAGGTGGAGACAAAGCAGGGAGGGGTTGGCTCCGGTGTCAAACAGTAATTAAATTCTGTTTCTGTGGTAAAATGTGCCAAACACAATTTCCCAGAGGGGTGAACAGAACCTTTTATGTGTGTGCATGCTGCACATGTATTATTGCACGACATGATTTTTAATCATGGAGCAAGTCGTGCACGGCTGCACTGGAGAGCCGAAGAGCTTTCTGACAGTCACATCACTGACATGTGCTGCATAGAATAATCCCAGAAAGTGTGTCCTGTAGTTTGAAACAAAAGTACTGTAACGTTGTAAACACACTTCCACAGTCGGCGATGTTCACAACAAAGGTCGTCTTTATTAGCAGAAAAACGGCTGCTGTAGGCCACAGCCACGCCAACCACAACTACAACAACGGAACAGCAACACACACACACAGGCAAGCTCTCGGTCTTTTCTCTCTCTCCATGCTGCCTTCACGAACCTCCCGAACAGTCCGAAATCCCACAACATCAACACGCTCTCTAACTAAGAGAATCGCTACATTGCCCCCCCTCATTAAATCCCTCGCCCCGAGGGATCCCGTACAAAGTCTCTGAGGTGACCTGGGGGTCTTCTCTGCCTCTGCAGCCCCCTTGTAGACGACACTTGGGGCTGTGTCTGCTGTCCTGCAGCACCCTGCTTTTGATCTGGGATGGGGTGCAAAAGTGGAGGAAGCTGTGGGGCAGTAGAAGGGGGCACAGTCAGTGAGTCTGGGGCTGTGGCTGTTTCATTTCTCAGGGGGGTCGACTGGACCGGGCGCACATCACCCTTATATGGAGCCAGCCTGTCTCTATGAAGGGCCACTCGTCTCCCCCTAGTCGGCAGCTGAACCCTGTACACCACTTCCCCCAGCTTCTCTACCACTACACAAGGCCCCACCCAGTGGCAGTCCAGCTTAGGGCACCGGCCTTTCTTCCTCCTCGGGCTGTACACCCACACAAGGTCACCGGCCCTGAAGTCTTTCCCTTTTACCCTCAAGTCATAATTCCTTTTCTGTCTCATTCCCGCTTTCTCCAGCTGATCACGGGCAAAAGCATGGGCCGACTCCAGCCGGTCCTGCAGTCTCCTGGCGTATTCCGGACCCGGTACGACTACCGGAGCGTCCGGAGGCCTCCCCAGTGCCATCTCCGCTGGCGTCCGTAGCTCTCGCCCCAGCATGAGCAGGGCAGGCGTACACAAGGTGGAATCCTGCACAGCGGACCTATACGCCAACAAAACAAGGGGGAGATGCATGTCCCAATCACGCTGGTGCTCTGCAGTGAGGATGGCCAGCTGTTTCGCCAGGGTCCTGTTGAAGCGCTCGACGAGCCCATCACTCTGCGGGTGTAACGGTGTCGTCCGGGTCTTTCGCATCCCTAAGCGCTCACACATGACAGAGAAAACAGCCGACTCAAAGTTCCTTCCCTGGTCACTGTGAATGGTTTCTACCATCCCGAACCTGGCAAACATGCCCTCCACCAGCCTGTCGACCACCGTCTCTGCCTCCTGGTCGGGTATGGCATATGCCTCCGGCCATTTTGTGAAGTAGTCCATGGCAACTAAGACATAACGATTTCCTCTGTCTGTGCGTGGAAAAGGCCCCATCACGTCCACTGCTACTCTCTCCATCGGGGCTCCCACTGCTAACTGCTGTAGCTGGGCCCGGGACTGGTCTGAGGGACCCTTGTGCGCTGCACAGAGGTCACACCGGCGGCAAAAGTCCTCAACATCCCTCCTGAGCTGCCCCCAGTAGAAACTCTGCCGGAGCCGCCGAAGGGTTTTGGAAACTCCAAAATGCCCCACCCCGGCGGTTCCGTGGGAGGCCTTCAAAACTGCCTCCCTCAGGGCCCTGGGGACCACCACCTGCCACCTCTCCTCCCCCGTAGCTGGCTCCTTCCAGGCTCTCTGCAGCACTCCGTCCTTTACTCGGAGAGCTGAAAATTTCACAAACAGTCCTTTAGTTGCAGGTGAGTATCCAGCCACTCCGCTCCACTGCGGTCTTTGACCAGACTCCACCCATTGTAGCACTGGCCGGAGGTCAACATCCTGCTCCTGTTGCGCTCTCCACTCGAGCGGGTCAATCACCTGTGCCACTCTGCAGGCCAGCTCACCTCCGCTACACCCGGAATCATGCTCTCCCCCAGCCCGGAGCTCCTCCTCCCGGGCTTCCCGCTTTTCGCAGTACCGGCAACCAGCTGGAGCACAGGGGCGGCGGGACATGGCATCTGCGTTGGCGTGGTGAGCCCCCGCTCGGTACTTCACTTCGAAGACGTATGGCGCTAATTCCTCCAGCCAGCGTGCAATCTGCCCCTCTGGCTCCTTAAACGCCATTAGCCACTGCAAGGCTGAATGGTCTGACCGGACAGTGAAGGGCAGGCCACAAAGGTAGTACCTGAAGTGACTTATTGCCCGTACTATGGCCAGGAGCTCCCTTCGCGTCACACAGTAGCGTCGTTCAGCCTTATTAAAGGTTCTGCTGAAGTACGCCACCACTCTCTCCCCCGCTGGCCCCACCTGGCTCAACACTGCCCCCATTCCGACATCGCTGGCATCTGTGTCTAGAATAAACGGCAGACTGGGGTCCGGGGTGGCGAGGGTGGGAGATTCTGTTAGGGCGTTTTTCAGCCGCTCAAAAGCCTGTTCACATCCTGCTGACCAGTCAAAGTCACTATCCTTTTTCTGCAGGCGGAACAGGGGCGCAGCAATACAGGAGAACCCCCTTACAAACCGCCTGTAGTAGGACGCCAGACCAAGGAAGCTCTTTAAGTCCTTCAAGTTTGTGGGGGTTGGCCAGTCCTTCACCGCCTGCACTTTCTCCTCCAGCGTACTGATACCCTCACCCCCGATTTTGTGTCCCAGGAACTCCAGCTCTTTCCTCATAAAGCAGCACTTATCAGGGTGGAGTTTCAGGCCCGCTGCCGCTATCCGCTGTAGAATCTGCCGCAGGGATGCCAGAGCTGCCTCGAAGGAACTTCCGTGGACCAGGATGTCGTCCAAGTAGACCAAACATTCCTGTCGGGGAATATCGGCCAGCACCTTTTCCATCAACCTTTCAAACGTGGCCGGCGCATTGCATAGGCCGAAGCAGAGAACACGGAATTGCCACAGCCCCCTGCCTGTGCTGAAAGCAGTCTTTGGTCTGGCTGCGGGGCTGAGGGGCACTTGCCAATACCCGCTACGCAGGTCCAGCGAGGAGAACCAGGAAGAGCCGGAAACCAAATCCAGGCACTCATTGATGCGGGGCAGCGGGTATGAGTCTTTCTTAGTCACACTGTTCAACGGCCTAAAATCGACACAGAATCTCATTTTGGGGCTCTTCTTCTTTTTAACCATCACAACCCCCGAGGCCCAGGGGCTGTCGGAGGGTTCAATGACGCCAGCCCTGAGCATCTCCCCGATCGCACTATCAGCCGCAGCCTGATGCGCCAGGGGGAGGCGGCGAGGGCGTGACTTCACAGGCCGTGCATCTCCCGTGTCAATGTCGTGCTGCAGGAGGTGAGTTAAGCCTACCTCGTCTTCTGACAGAGCAAAAATGTCCTTGAACTCCAGCAGCACCTGCCACAGCTCCTCCCGCTGTGGATGATCTAAATCTTGGCAGCTACGTGTCCATATGTCCCTCACTACTGCCAGTCTATCCCCCTCCCCCATTACAGTGTGCTGGTCTGAGGCAGGAGAACCCACCACGGTGGCTAAATCAGGGTCAGGGGACAGGGGTGCAGGGGGGTAGATCGGGGGCGGAAGGTGTGCCTCATGGTGCACCCCCGCTGCTCTCGACTTTGGCGGGTGTAGGTTCGGGGCCTGTGCGGGGCGCACCAGGTCAACCATGGGGCCCCCTGGAAAGGTCAGCGTGTTATTCCCCAGGTCTAAGACACTCTGTGAGGCCCGCAGAAAGTCCAGGCCTAATATGCAAACGTCCTGCACCGCTGCCACCCACACCTCCAAGTTCACTCCCAGGCCCCCCACCTGAATAGGGACCAGTCCTTTTCCCAACATCGGGGCTAACTCACCAGTCACTGTACGCAGTTTTACTGTAGTTGGTTCCAACTGGGTTCCTACCGGCACCACGTCAGGTCTCATCAAGGTCGCAGTGGAGCCAGTGTCGACCAGAGCTGTGCACGGAGCCCCTGCCAGGGTGATGGGGATGTGACAAAAATCCCCTGCACGCGTCCAGCCCACCACTCTCGCGGACTCTGTGCTGTCGTCTGCTTCTGGGGGGAGCTGAGCCCCGCACCCCCAGCTGTACCGTTGGGCTCTGTCCACCGGCGCCCCGGCGGATTGGGACACAGAAGAAGGGGCCTGCGCCGTCCCGCCTACGCAGGCCCTGAGGCGTTTCCCTGAACACCGGCACGGTCTGGGCATCGCACGCTGATGTGGCCCAGCTGTCCGCACGTCCAGCAAACAGGAGGGTCTCGGCGAGGACGAGCACCGCGGCGTGAAGATTGTAGAGACACGCCTCGAACCAGTTCGGTCAATTCGGCCGCCCAAGCTGGCACCCCCTGGCCCGGGGCCTCCGGCACCGCAGCCCTCACCACCGGGTCATACTCGCTATGGTCGCACCTCGCAGAAGCCACCACGGCCTCACTCTCCAAGGCCATCTCCAGGGCCTCGTGCAGATTGCGGGGGTGGGAAAGTTGAGTCTGGATGCGCAGCTCATCAGGGATAATGGCGCGGATGAACTGGTCTCTGGCCAGCTCGTTCTGCACGTCGATGGGCATGTGGGCATATGCTTTCTTCGCTAGCATCTCAATGTCATTAGCCAAAGCGCGAAGCGGCTCACCCGGTTGTCTCCGTCTACTCGTCAGTTCGGACCGCAGGACAGCAGGCTGGCCACACTGCCCAAACCGCCACTGCAGAGCACCAACCAGAGCCCTGTAGTCACCCCTCTCCGCTGGGCTAAGCAGCAGCAGGCATGCCAAAGCGTCGTCAGTGAGGCACAAGGCTAGCTGGAGTGCTTTAGTGTCTGTGGACCAGGCCGCAGCATGCGCTAACAGTTCAAATTGAGCATGGAAGGCCTCCCAGTCAGCCTTACCGGAGTACTTGGGGGTTTTCACATTTGCCTGGCAGGGCCGGGCGCCACTATCGCCAAGCACGGGCCCCGCGCTGTTCGGGGCGGGCGTCTCCGCGCCCGCGTATATTCCTGCAGTCGATGGGCTAAAGCCAGCGGCGGCCGCCAGGCCTCTGGCAGTCCGTCTGAGGCGGGCCAAACGCTCTCCGGCACTGTCCGCTCCCTCAGGACCCAGCGTGCCCCCAAAGTCACTGTCCATAGCCTCTCTCTTGATCTTCGGGCGGGCCCCGGCCACATCTCGCTGCGCTGCCATAGTTAGCGCAGGCCGTCAACTGAGGTAGCCGAAGCAGGGCTAGCCGACGGTTAGCAGTTTGACTTCTGACACCAATGTAACGTTGTAAACACACTTCCACAGTCGGCGATGTTCACAACAAAGGTCGTCTTTATTAGCAGAAAAACGGCTGCTGTAGGCCACAGCCACGCCAACCACAACTACAACAACGGAACAGCAACACACACACACAGGCAAGCTCTCGGTCTTTTCTCTCTCTCCATGCTGCCTTCACGAACCTCCCGAACAGTCCGAAATCCCACAACATCAACACGCTCTCTAACTAAGAGAATCGCTACAGTACTTTAACATTTGTTTTCTTTGCATGAGAAGGTTTTTACAGCAGTTTGGAGGACGGCCTGTTCCAACTGCAGGGGGCGCGGCCTCCTCAGCCTCCCTGATGCTCTACAGCAGGGTGCTGGAGAGAAGAATCCATAGGGTAGTTCAGAAACAACTTGGTTTTTGTCCTGGTTGAGGAACACGCCCTCGAGGATATTCAAGGTTATGTGGGAGTTAACTCAACTGGTCTCCATGTCGACTTGTTGAAGACGTTCCACTGCATCCCTCAGGGATATGAGTGTCTGAGCGTTCCCTTAGAGCTCGTATGAGGAACCAGTTGAGGTGGATGCCTTTTGAATGCCTCCTAGGTGAGGAGACAGCAAACGTTTGCAAATAACTGTCCTCTAATTAATAAATGCAGACAGTTTGCCAACATGTTGCAACCGGTCTTTGCAACAGGAGACTGAAGTCAGCTTGTTGTATTCTGACCATATTTTTCTATAAAAGCAAAGCTGCAGAGTGCCTGCGTCATTTTGCAGTTAAATTGCCGTCCTGCAGCATGTACATCACTATTTATGATGGAATTTCAGATTCAAATCTGAGTTTCTTGCTGGACTCTGAAGGTAAACGGTTAATGTGAATTTCTGTTTATGCAGATGGCAACAGATTTGTGATTTTTACCATTTTGTCACAAATTGCGAACTGTTAACAGACTGATTCCGTCTGATCGCCATCGACGTACCAAAGTCCCTTTGGAGACGACAGCTGACTGTGAGAGGGTGCAGGGCCGGTCCCTGTCATCAAAGCTTCCATTTCAAAGGCAACGAGATCACAAGTTCATTAAGCATTTTGGTCGTGATCTCCAGCCTCTGCTTTCCCTGTTTTTCACTGGCATTTTGTCATCAGCACCAAATCTGTTGGCGCACAAAGTAAAATGAAGGAAAAGTTGTTGTTTCCAGTACTGATTTCAGATCAGAACATGGCCCATATGCAGTTTGGTATGTTTGTACAATGATCCAGCTGAGAACGTACCTGCTGTGCTTGTATTTGTTATTCTGCTTGATTTCCTGCACATATTCGCGGAGTTTGAGTAGCTATGTTTGCTCTGTAGAGCCTCGTTGAGTGATTTCTCCTCTCTGCAGAGTTAGCAATCCTCTCACAGAGATAAGAACACATGGAGGCACACAGCTCAAAGATAGCACAGCAACAGGGGAATAAATATGCAGATATGCTGCTGCTGTTTTACTAAACAGGAAAGTACAAAGAGAGAAAAATATCATTGAGTTCAGTAAAACACCGACTTTATTGAACACCTTCATCAGGTCATCATTTTAATCCATTTGGATTATCACCAAATACCAGAGAAACTTGTGATTTTCCCACACAGAACGCACAGCCTCATGATTCAGATAAAAATAAGAAATAGGTCTGTACATATTCATCACTGCTCAGACTTGTTAGCGCTGATATGGATTTGCAGGGCTGTAGGAGCCGAGTGGTTTTGCAGGGGTTGATCCTGTTATGACTCATGACAGATTCACATGTAAAGCCTGTAAAGAGTGTGTGGGTCCACTAATGATGGAAGCTGCCCTCAGCAGATTTAGTCACTAATGATGTTGGACGGTATTTAGAATAAAAATTGAATGATTTAGGGATGAGATCCAATAACTAATGCCTCATTAGGATCTGCCTGAATATTATTTTAATTGGATCTCAGTTTTATTCCTGTTGGTATACAAAATTGTGTCTTTATGCGATGCCTCAGTAAATGCAGACAGGTGTCTGGTGTTTTAATTAGGAGTGATTCATTTAAGCTGAACCTCATAAATCAAATGGCAAAACCTGAACCTGAAAAACACATAATTAAGATCAGGAGTGTCGTTAAATGAAGAGGAGAGGATGTGTCACAAGCAGCCGTTTGCACACTCAGTCAAACACGGAAAAAACGACACCGTGAGCAGCTTTGAGGAGGCCACTCATCTTCATTCATGTCAGGGCATTTCCTGCAGAGACGTCCCTGTCACAGTCACAAATATGAAGAAAAATCCCTCCTTTGACTTTTCTTAATCACATTTTGTTGCAGTCGATGGAAAACGCCATCAGAAGGAGGAAGAGGAAAGATGTAAAAGGAAAAGAGAAGCACCAAATTTCAATGCTGAGTGTGTGAAAACTTTAGTTGGAAACAACGAACAAACAAACAAACAAACAGACAAACAAACAAAGCTCAGAGCAGCTGTCAGGACGGTGGAGGAGGATCTGGGCTCCCTGCAGTCACTGAGTGGACCGTGAACTCCTCTGTAGACCAAAGTATTCTAGAGGCTCACGTGAGGCCGTCTGTCCCACAGCTGAAGCTGGGACCAAACTGGGTCACCAACAGGACGATGATCCATGAATGAAGGTGCTGCAATGGCCCAGTCAGAGTCCAGACCTCAGCCTGCTGACTGCTGTGGGGGGGGCCTTCAGAGAGCTGCAAACCTCACTGAGCTGAAGCTACGCTGTGAAGGAGAGTGGACCAAACTCCTCCACAGTGATGAGACAGACTGATGAAGCCACACAGGAAACATCACTGCAGCTTATTGCTGGACAGGGCTGCAGAGTCATGTGCAAACTTTCTTTTTCCATGACTGTAAACTGTAGAAGGGAGCAGGATCGGGGCTGCACTGGTCTGTCGTAGTGAAGAGGGAGCTGAGTGTAAAACCGAAGCTCTCGATTTACTGGTCGATCTACGTTCCTACCCTCACACCTATGAGCTTTGGGTAGTGATTGAAGGAATAATATCGTGAATACAAGCGACAGAAATTAGTTTCCTTTGAAGGGTGGCTGGCCTCTCCCTTAGAGATAGGGCGAGGAGTGCATTCAGGAGGGGCTCAGCATAGAGCTGCTGCTTCTCCACATCGAAAGGAGCCAGTTGAGGTGGCTTGGGCAACTGATTAGGATGCCTCCTGGGTGAGGTGTTCCGGGCATGTCCTACCGGGAGGAGCCCCCGAGGCAGACCCAGGACACACTGGAGAGATTATATCTCTCGGCTGGCCTGGGAACACCTTGGGGAAAGACCCCAAGGTGGATGAGCTGGTGGAGGTGGCTGGGGAGAGGGAAGCCTGGGCTTCTCTGCTTGGGCTGCTGCCCCCACGACCTGGCCCCGGATAAGTGGAAGAGAATGGATGGATGGATGGATGGATGTAATTTGTAGATTTGTTTATTTTGTTTATTGCAAACAGTGATAGATAGCTAGCTAGAATACTTTATTCATCCCCAAAGGGGAAATTTCTGTATTGCAGCAGCAGTACTACACATCATAAAAAACACAGATAAAAATACAATAGAAAATATGTACATATATGCAAATTCAATTCAATTCGGTTTTATTTATATAGCGCCAAATCACAACAAACAGTCGCCTCAAGGTGCTTTGTATTGTGTACAATACAAATATACACACAATCATGTCAGTAGAAGTTATACAATGTGCAGTGGGCCCATTTTGTAATAGGTGTGTGAACCTCTTTATCGGGACAAGGATGAGTCATGACATAAAGTTACTGCAGTGGTCAGGAATGATTTCCTGTAACGGTCCTTATTACAACGCAGCTGCAAAAACCTCTTACTGACCAGTAGATTGTGCAGGGGTGCGTTGTATAGTCCCTTATTTTGTTCACTTTGTGTAGCATCCTTCTCCCAACAGTCATCTCCAGGGGTTCCAGAGTAATTCCAAGCCTTCCTCAAGAGTTTGTTTTACCTCTTTAGGTCACTGGATCTGATACCACTTCCCCAACAGATCACTGCAAAGAAAACTGCACTTTCAACAACAGACTTGTCCTTTGGTGTGTGCAACAAGATGTTGCACACACCAAAGGACCTAAGCTTCCTCAAAAAGTAGAGTCTACTCTGTCCCTTCCTGTATACAGCTTCAGTGTGCCATCTCCAGTCCAGTCTGTTGTCCAGGTGAACTCCTAAGTAACTGTCCAACACCTCGACCTCTTCTCCCAGGATGGATACAGTCTTTGGTGCAGTAGTAGTCTTCCTGAAATCCACTACCATCTCCTTTGTCTTATTTACATTCAGAAGGAGATGGTTGTAATCACACCACTCTACAAAGAGGATGATGGCACTGATAACCTTTGTGTTTAACTTGTGCTGCTGACTCACAATAAAATTGCATTGCTGATGCAGGCTGAGCTCGCTCTTAAACGTTGGCAGATAAATTTCATTTCACCGACTGAATCAATGCGTTTTTTCATTTGTTGGTCTTTTATCTGCACTGCACGGCCCCGAATAGATTTGACCTTTCTTTAATGTTGTCTTCTTCAAAGTTTCTCCCAACTTTGAAGAAAAAAAAAAATCATGCCAATGGATTTCTTGCAGTTTTAATGAAAAAGTCTGCACCAGAGCGTGTCCCAAGAAGACCATCTGTGATCAGCTTCTTTAGCTCCTCATTAGTCCTCAGTTCAGTTGGAGCCATAAGAAGCATCGGGGCACGGTGCCATGATGCTTTAACCCAAAACAGCCTCTCAGTCATTGATTTAGCCAAAACTCTCTATTCAGTTAATAAAAATTCAGTGGCACAAAATGCATGCACTCTATTTGTCAGCAAAGATATTTATCAGTGATTCTGTCACCCTGTCTGTCCATAAGAGCTTTCTCGCCACTTTCCACCATCCATGCTGTCTCTCAGTGGCATTAAATTTTTATCTCAGCCCATTACTTTGAGCTTCCAGACTCAAACTGGTATTACTTCCCTGGATTTTTAGGTTAAGTTGAAGAGTATTTGCAGAAAGTTTGTGAATGTGGCCCCAGGTGGATCCTGAGATAGCTTTTCAGTAAAAGGACATCTCAGGTTTTGCAGCCCCATTTGATCTTTTTGACATCACTCTGTGGTCTCTGCTTCTTGCATGTAATAATTCTGTTAGAGGTCATGTCAAAAAGTAAACGGTGTGAAGTTTGACCTTTCACCTGCAGAGGGGAGATCGGTAGCCGTGTTTGGGCTCCGCGTATGGGGGAAATATGTCCTGTGTAAACTGAAGGCTCTGTTGGTGCCGCTCCCATGTGTAGGTATCTATTTCAAACACAGCTTTGAACTTCCCGTAGCCTGAAAGCAGCGTTTATCACAGGATAAACTCCCGGGGAGGTCTGGCAGATGTCGATGTTTTCCTGGCTGTTGGGAGGTCGGCTGTTTTGATCCAGGAGTTTTGGGGAACTCAGCTTCATATTAGTGAAGTTAAATTGAACAGACACAGAATTTGTTTTCTCTCTTTTTAAACTTCAGATAAAGTCTGAATCTTTGCTTCATTCCTGATATTGACCAGAACAATGCTGCAAGATCAATATCTGGAAAAATAGGGAGCTTCTTAATCTGCACAGCTCAGCCGCCTGGGACAGTCTTCAAAGTAGGAGCAGAAAGCTCACGCTGATGTTTTCATGCAAACGTGGAAATAAAGTTTGAGATTTACAAATCCTCAAACTTTGTCATATGAAGCCAGATGACGCACATCAATTAGTTAAACTGCAGGAATGTCTTAAAGACATTAAGGCCTGGATGACCTCTAATTTCCTGCTTCTAAATTCAGATCAAACTGAAGTTCTTGGCCCCACGAATCTTAGAAACATGGTGTCAAACCAGATACTTACTCTGGATGGCATTACTTTGGCCTCCAGTAACACTGTGAGAAATCTTGGAGTCATTTTTGACCAGGATATGTCTTTCAATGCACATATTAAACAAATATGCAGGACCGCTTTTTTGCATTTGCGCAATATTTCTAAAATTATAAAAGTAGAATGGGAGGCAGCACCTTCTTCTGTTTGGATTCGGGAGACGGACTCTCTCCACCTCAACGCAAGTCGTTTGGGAGAAATGTTCAATGACTGTATCGCAGATTGCACGACAGAAAAACCCTCAGAACAAAATTAAATATAGCAGTTTGTCAGACTGGAGAAAGATATGAAATGGAAGTAAACATGAAATAAATTCCATACCCCCCTCTGCAGCAGCCCAATTTTCATTACCTCAGAGAAACAAACAGTTTAAGTCCATTTAATTAACATTTGCTCGTCTGGGCACAATGCCAGCCTGCAAATAAAGGAAGGAAGAAGAAATCTTTCATCTCCTTCTTGCTGTTTCTTTATCTTTTCCCTCCATGCCTTCATAAATACACACTCCTTTCTGTGTGTGACTTACTCAGATTACAAACATATATTATCAAATATGTCTCATTATCATTTCAAAAACAGGAAAAAAGGAAATTGAGAAGTAAAATGATATTAAACGAGTTTTTTACAACCCTGTCCCAGGAAATGATGGACACTGAGAAAGGTCATGGAAACACTGCAGCAGCTGTTTATTCAGCAGTACAGAAAGCACAGCATTTCTTTACACAAACTCATCAGTTCTCCGGCTCCTGATAAACTAAGAGAGAACATTTTGTCGCCTTCTGTAAATCCAGCTCACTACATGCCCCTCACACACCAAAATGCCAGCTCCACCTTCTCCCCTGAGATAACAGTTTTAGTCACTTTCCCTTGAAAGTTGTGGAAAGAAGTTTCATAAATCACTCCAAAGGTGGGAATGCTCCTCAGGAATCCTTTATCCTCAGAAAGTGTGTGGCTCCAGCCTGAGGTGGAGCTTTTTAGTAAAGGTCATTTCAGGAGATACAACGAGAACACACAGAACCTCCTCGGGACGCCGCTCTGCCGTCTCGCTCTTTATACTGTCATTTTCTCCAGAGCTTATTTGCATTTAACAATTGTGCCTCACAGGAATTAAACATAATTCATGGTGTGGATGAAAATTAAAAACTCCTTCCTTCGTTTCTGCCTCTCTCTGCAGGGCTGCCGTCCGAAGGCCTCTGAGCTTTCTGGTGAAATTACCAGAGTAGGTGAGAGGGTTGATCTTTAACCCACAGGAAACCTGGGCACTGCTGTTTTTTCCCCGTACTCTCCTGTAAAGACACTACTTCAAACAAAACTCTGAAATATTAACTGCACGTTACTTAAAAGCAACGATTATAAAGCAGATAGACTCCTGAGGGGTTTCTGTCCAAGGTTATTAGAGTTAACTGAAACTACAAACTGAAGCTAGATGGGAAAAAACCCTCAAAACATTTCACACTGCACACGTATGGAGAGAACCCAAACACAGGACACACACTCGAGTTTAAGATAAAAGAAAGAAAAACTTCAACAGAATACCAAAAAATAAATAGAAAATGCAGCAAAAACAAAAGATCTCTCTGTACTCTACATCAGCATCATGGATAATAAACAGATCCATAAAGTTGTAAGCTGTTTGATCTTTCTGGATCCTTTGTGTCCAGTGCAGATTAAATAAAGGACACGATAACATCAGAGTTTGGAGGATATGGATCTTGAACATTTCTGAGCCCTTTAGAAGCCCAAACTTTAAATGCAGCATCTGCTCTTCACAGCCTGAAAAACGGATTTTTCCACACTGAGACAAAAATAATTCTCTATAAATACATGGAGACATTTTCCTGCAGAATCATCGCTTTCACTTCAGATACTTCTGAATATTTCGCCATAGATGAGAAAAAGACGGATACCTGAGGTGCTTATGATCACACACCTATCCAAAGAAAAATCTATCAATATCAACTTTATTTCAGTGCTATATTGATACCTATTCTTTGATTATTAACATAACCATTTAACTGAAAACTAAATAATGTTAAATAACCAAATGCACTTTCAGTCATTTGTCTCATGCACGTGAGGCACAACTTCTGCTTTAATCCGTTGGGCTGAAGAGCCTCCATGCTTTTATGCTTCAGGCCTTTTCATACTGTGATGGTTAGTTAAGCTAAGAGCCCTGAAAGATTGAGATTTACATGAAGAGACAGAAGACAGAGACACGATGTCCAAGATGCTTGGAGCAAGCATCAGAATGTTTTATGCAAAGATTGTTTCAAGGCAAGAAGCAAACATTCACAGTTCGAGGCAAATGACACTTAATGAGAAGAAAATCCAGCTGCTAATTAAGCTTAAGTGAAGTCTGTTTTTTCCAAAGTGAGGACTGAGCTCTGAATGTGAAGTCATGCTTATTTTTAGCAGAACTTTGTCAACACATTAGTTTTACATCCTGTGAGTGACAGTGAGATCTAAAAGGAGAAAGGAAGAGCTGCAGATGACTCTCAGTATAATTATGGATGCTCCGAAAACAAACAAATACAATGAATGATGAGCCTACACATGACAGGCCCCAACGATCCGGCTCGAGCACGCTTCTGTTTGTTTCAGCATCCGCTCCTCCATCGTGTTCGCTGTCTGCGGCGTCCTCGCTGTGGAGATGCTGACACGCTGTCAGCGCTTCCACGCTGATTTATTTGCTTAACATGGCGATTATGACAGAAGGAGCCGTCACCGAGGAAGTTCTGCGCCAGGCAGGATGTGCAGAAATCACATGAAGTCAAATCTGGGGGTCAAACGGCCTCGAGCACGGTACTGATCACTGCAGGTGGGCACAGCCTCACTCTCAGTAAAATATCTACAGGATCATAACTGGGACATGAAACTGTCGAGCATGTGGATGACTCTTTTATCAATGTTAAATACAGTTATTGGATCAAGTATGGAAGGTTTGATGTGCCTCATGAATTCATCAGTTTATTTACAGCGCTGTGAAAAAGTATTTCCCCTCTTCTTGATTTCTTTCTTTTTTATAGTTTTGACATGTACATGTTTCAGATAATCAAACAATTTTTAATATTAGACAAAGATACAAAATACAAAATACACTTCATAAATGATGATTTCATTTATTAAGGGAACAAAGCTCCACAAACCTACCTGCTCTTTGTGGAAAAGTAACTGCTCCCCCCTCGTTAAATCATGAACTCTGACTAAACACATTGTTTGGAAAGCTGAGTTCAGCCTCGCTGCCGCACTCAGACCTGATCACTGCAGACCTGCTGAAAGAAGAAATCCCTTAAGTAGAAGCTGTCTGACAAAGTGAAGCTGAAAGATCTCAGAAAGCAGCACATCATCCACAATCTGAAGAAGCGGCAGAGGAACAAAGTCAGTGACATCTATCAGTCTGAAAGGGTCACAGAGATATTTCTGAGGCTTTGGGACTCCAGAGAACCACCGTGAGAGCCGTTATCCACACATGGAGAAAACTTGGAGCAGTGGAACCTTCCCAGGAGCGGCCGGCTACCAAAATTAGTCCAAGAGCATCGAGGACTCATCCAGGAGGTCACAGAAGAACCCAGAACAAACTCTTAAAAACTGCCTTGGACTATGTTTTTTTTGAGACAGTGGACTGATGTCTTAGTCCCTTGTCTCATGTCTTGTGTTCAGTGTGACATCCCAGTGTTTCTCTGTGCGTTGTTCTGTTTAGGTTTCTGTTTTGGTCATGTTTAGGTTCCCTCTGTGTCACGTCTGTGTGTACCTGGTTTGGTTACTTCCTGTTTTATTTTGATAGTCCTTTGTCCTGTGTGCTTATGTTTAGTTTTGCTTCCCCTTGCCTCTCAGTGTAATTATGTTCAGCTGTGCTCCTCACCTGTTTCCACTCCCCTCATTATCCCTTTGTGTATTTATTGTCTGCAGTTTGCCTTGGTCAGTGTTGCGTCATGGTTTGTCTTCCTGCTGTGTGCTTCATGCCACATTCATAGTTATGCTCCAAGTTTATGTTATGTTGCCAAGTTTTGCTATTAAAGCTTTGAGTTATAATTGAGCTCCTCGCCTTATGAGTCCTGCATTGGGCTCCTCTGCTTCACTTGCCACAGCTGCAAACCTGACAGCACTGCACTGATCCATTTATCTGTGCACTGATCCATTTATCTGTGTACCGACATTTCACAGTGGAACTAATAAAAGTACGATTTACAACAATGAACACAGGCTTAACTGATGTCAATAAGATGAAACTGCATGTATTTGGATATGGATATTTGGTTTTATATTCCACCCTTGTTCTAATGAGAACAAGCAAAAATGAGAAGATGAAGATCATCTCAACAGCAGACCAGCAGTGACTGAACAGAAAGGGAGCCTCACTTCGACACGGCTACATAGAGCACAGCAGGTGGGTGATCTGGTCTATGGGTGGGTGTGGTGCTCCAGAGATGAACATACCTGTGGTGGTGATCGATGTGCTTGGAGAGCAGCTTCATCACTTGTTTGAAAAGCCAGATCTGAATGAGGCCCAAGCAACATCTCCTGATGATCTCCAGAAGATCCTTGGACCAGGACTGTAAAATTAAAGACTGGGAGTGAACTGGAACATACTGCAAAAAGAAGGACCCGGAGGCTCAAATACAAAAACGGCATGCTTTTTTTTTCAAGCTCTTAATCATGCCAAAGTAAAAAAAATCTTGATCTTGATTTTAATTAAAGAAAAGTCCAAACTTAGAGAAGCAGAACTGAACACACTGAATGTGTAGAAAAAAAAGTACCAATGCCACGAAGAGTTGAAGTGGTGCTTGAAAGTGAGCTTTTCTCCTGCATAAATATGACCTGTGACATTTTCACACACACAGCAGAAATGGAGAATGCAATTTAAAAAATGAGACATAAATATTATACTTGATCGTGATGTGCTACAGGTACGGTACCTGTAGCAGTACCTTGTTTCTATGATAATTGATATTATAGAAACAATCAATTATCATTATCATTTTTTTTCTGCCTATTTACAACTTTTAATTTGATAGTGTGCAGTAGAGAGAGACAGGCAGGTGGGAGGAGGGAGATGGGTGAAGACACGCAGTAAAGGACGACAGGTCGGGATGCAAACGTCCGCACCGCAGCGTGACGTTCAGCGGCATGCATGGACGCCTGCTCTTCCACTGAGCCACCCCGGCCCCCAATATTCTATCTTAAAGAAATTATCAAAGGACCTACTTGAGTCCCCAAAAATAAAAGAATCCTAATTTAAATGGTATTTACCAATAAAATAGAAACTCACAGAAAAAGTGTTGCTGGACAAAAGAGCTGAAGAGCCTAAAATGTTGTCATTTTGGGAAATGCTGCCTGTCAGAGGAAAAGAATTGCGACTGAACGGTTGAATGTGGATTGTATTGTGACATATTTTGTTCTCCAGGCCACATTGCAAGCGTTCAGTTGGAACTTTGAATTTTGATAATTGGACACTTGGCTAACTCTGCACCTTCTTAAAAAGGATTCACAATGAGCTGCAAACTGCTGGAAATGAGAAAAGCAGAAAGCTTCAGTTCACAGGAGCATTAAAGAAAAAAAAACTGCCTCTATCAAAATGATGGATGGAGGAAAGTGTGGAGGAAATGCTCATCTGTCAGATACGGTGGTGCATCTGTTGAAGTGTGGGTATGTTTGGCTGTGTGCTTATGGAGTAGCTGGCATTTATTAATGATTTCAGGACTGAAAGAAGCATCAGGGTAATGCAGAGGCATCCTCTGTGCTCAAATTCAGCTAAATCCAAAAACTCACTAAAACCACATTTTAGGCATTTTGTTTTGTTAATTCAGTTCAATTTTACTTATATAGCACTGGTTCATAAGAACAATTGTCTCAAGGTGCTTTATATCATAAGGTGGAGATCCTGGATTATTTAAGTGAAAACTCTAATGTTCTCAGAATGTTCTAGGACAATTTGGTGAGGTTAGAGTGGAATTTTGAGAAGGAAGAGACCTCCAACGACACCAGGGTCAGGGAGAGCGCTGTCTGTTGGTGAAGGGTCCTGAGAAGCATCAAGTCCGAATGCTTCTACCACAACATGTTTGTGTTTTATTGTTGATAAAAATCACACATTATTTACTTTATATATTTTATTGCCTCCTCCCTGAATTGCCACCTTATTGTGGTGGAGGGGTTTGTGTGTCCCAGTGATCCCAGGACCTCTGTTGTCCAGGTGTTTATCCCCCTGGTAGGGTCTCCCATGGCAAATTGGGTCCAGACAAAGAGCGGTTCAGAAGACCCCTTATGCAAATACAAACAAGGGATCCGTTTACCCTGCCCGGGATAGGATTACCAGGGCCCCACGCTGGACCCAGGCCTGGGGAGGGAGCTCGAGGGAGAGCGTCTGGTGGCCGGGCATTAGCCCGTGGTGCCTGGCTGGGCACAGCCCGAAGAGATAATATGGGCGTGCCCTCCTGTAGGCTCACAGGAGGCATCATAGGGGTCGGGTGCAGTGTGTGTGGCCAGGGGCAGACGCCCTGGCAGACCGATACCCGGCTATCGAGACTGGCTATTGGGACATGCAATGTCACCTCTCTGGTGGGGAAGGAGCCTGAGCTAGTGCGTGAGGTTGAGAGATACCAGCTAGATATAGTTGGGCTCACCTCAATGCATGGCCTGGGCTCCAGAACCAGTCTCCTGGAGAGGGGCTGGACTCTGTTCCAGTCTGGAGTTGCCCTTGATGAGAGGCGGCCCAGCTGGGGTGGGTATTCTCCTATCCCCCTGCTTGCTGCCTGCACGTCGGAGTTTTCACTGGTGGATGAGAGGGTTGCTTACCTGCGCCTTCTGGCTGGGGAACGGGTCCTGACTGTTGTTTGTGCTTATGCGCCGAATGACAGTTCAGAGTACCCACCCTTTTTGGAGTCACTGGGCAGGATGCTTGAGAGTGCTCCATCCGGTGACCCCATCGTCTTGTTGGGAGACTTCAACACTCACCTTGGCAATGACAGTGAGACCTGGAGGGGCGTGATTGGGAGGAATGGCCTGCCCGATCTGAACCCGAATGGTGTTTTGTTATTGGACTTCTGTGCAAACCACAGTTTGTCCATAATGAACAACATGTTCAAACATAAGGATGTCCATAATTGCACATGGCACCAGGACACCCTAGATCGCAGGTCGATGATCGATTTTGCAATTGTATCACCAGATCTGTGGCCGCATGTTCTGGACACTCGGGTGAAGAGGGGAGCTGAGCTGTCAACTGATCACCACCTGGTGGTGAGTTGGATCAGGTGGTGGGGGAAGATAATGGACAGAGCTGGTACACCTAAACGTATTGTGAGGGTGCGTTTGGAATGCCTGGAAGAAGCCCCAGTCCACAAGATCTTCAACTCCCACCTCCGGCAGAACTTCAACAGCATTCTGAAGAAGGCTGAGGACATTGAGTCTGAATGGACCATGTTCCACACCTCTATTGTCGAGGCTGCTGCTCAGAGCTGTGTCTGCAAGGTGGTTGGGGCTTGTCGTGGCGGTAACCCCTGAACCAGATGGTGGTCACCGGAGTTGAAGGGAGCCATCGTGCTGAAGAAGGAGTCCTATCAGGCTTGGTTAGCCTGTGGGACTCCGGAGGCAGCTGACAGGTATCGGCAGGCCAAGCGGAATGCAGCTCGGGCAGTGGCTGAAGCAAAAACTGGGGTGTGGGAGGAGTTCGGTGAGGCTATGGAAAAAGACTTTCAGGTGGCATCGAAGACATTCTGGCAAACCGTCAGGCAACTTAGGAGGGGAAAGCGGTGCTCCACTCACACTGTCTAAAGTGCAGATGGGGTGCTGCTGACTTCAACTGAGGCTACAGTCGGATGGTGGATGAGATTCGCCCTGAGTTCCTGAAGGCTCTGGATATTGTAGGGCTGTCTTGGTTGACACGCCTCTGCAACATCGCGTGGAGATCTGGGGCAGTGCCATTGGATTGGCAGACCGGGGTGGTGATTCCCATCTTTAAGAAGGGAGACCGGAGGGTGTGCTCCAACTTTCAGGGGATCACAGTCCTCAGCCTCCCCAGAAAGGTCTATGCCAGGGTGCTGGAAAGGAGGGTCCGTCCATTAGTTGAACCTCGGATCGAGGAGGAACAATGCGGTTTTCGTCCTGGTCGTGGAACGCTGGACCAGCTCTTTATCCTCTCAAGGATATTCGAGTGTGCGTGGGAGTTTGCCCAACCAGTTTACATGTGCTTTGTGGACTTGGAGAAGGCATTCGACAGTGTCCCTCGGGGTATCCTGTAGGAGGTCCTGCGGGAGTATGGGGTGTCTGGACCATTGTTAAGGGCCATTCAGTCTCTGTACAACCACAGTGAGAGCTTGGTCCGTATAGCCGTAATAAGTTGGACTCGTTTCCTGTGGGTGTTGGACTCCGCCAGGGCTGCCCTTTGTCACCCATTCTGTTCATAATTTTTATGGACAGAATTTCTAGGCATAGCCAGGTGGCAGAAGGCTTCTTCCTTGGTGGCCTCAGAGTCTCATCTCTGCTCTTTGCAGATGATGCGTTCCTGTTGGCTTCATCCAGCACTGCGAGCATCCAGCTCGCAGTGGAACGGTTCGCAACCGAGTGTGAAGCGGCTGGCAAGAGAATCAGCACCTCTAAGTCTGAGGCCATGGTCGGAAAAGGGTGGAGTGCCCTCTCCAGCTCAGGGATGAGTTCCTGCCCCAGGTGGAGGAGTTCAAGTATCTCGGGGTCCTGTTCACCAGTGACAGGAGAAGGGAACCGGAGATTGACAGACAGATCGGGGCTGCTTCTGCAGTGATGTGAACGATGCACCAGTCTGTCGTTGTGAAGAGGGAGCTGAGTGTAAAAGCAAAGCTGTAGATTTACCGGTCAATCTACGTTCCTACTCTCACCTATGGTCACGAGCTTTGGGTAGTGACTGAAAGAATAAGATCGCGAATACAAGCGGCAGAAATTAGTTTCCTTTGGAGGGTGGCTGGCCTCTCCCTTAGAGATAAGGTGAGGAGTGCAGCCATTCGGGAGGGGCTCAAAGTAGAGCCGCTGCTCCTCCACATCGAAAAGAACCAGTTGAGGTGGCTCAGGCATCTGATTAGGATGCCTCCTGGGTGCCTCTTGGGTGAGGTGTTCTGGGCATGTCCCACTGTGAGGAGGACTGGAGAGATTATATCTCTCGGCTGGCCTGGGAACGCCTTGGGGTCCCCCCAGATGAGCTGTGGAGGTGGCTGGGGAGAGAGAAGCCTGGGCTTCTCTGCTTGGGCTGCAGCCCCAGCGACCCAGTTCTTCGGAAGAGGATGGATGGATGGATATATTATTGCCTTTAGCATTTCAAAATTTGTTTCCATTTCACCTTTCTTTACCCTTACTTGTGTACTTGTGACACTGCGTCTCAGTGAAGAGCTTGATTCGGTGTGTTCTCTGTTGCAGCCAGTGTTAGAACAATGAGGCGTTTTATGTAGTTCTGCTTTTGTACACCACCACAGTGGATTTGAAATCAAGCCACCAAGATGACTTTCAGCTTTAATTCAAAGGGTTTAACAAAAGTACAGAGCTTTTGGAAATGAGGGATTTTGTATAAAAATGGCAGTGATTCCAAAACTAACCAAATTTTAAATACAGGGACAATTTTCAGAACTTGAAAGAAAATCCTTTGCAGTCAATGACTGCCTGAAGTGTAGAGCCATCAACAGCAGCAAATGCTGTGTCTCCTCTCTTACTGTAAGTTTCACAGTTCAAAGTTTCCAAGTTTATTGTCATACACAGAGCAAATAAACACGTTTCCCTATACAATGGAAAAAATACATTTAAAATAGGTAAAGTGAATAAACAATATATAAACACACACACATGCACACATTCGCGCACGCAAAATAATTATAAAAACAACAGATGAAAAATACAATCTGAATAATGAATCTGAACTGCAATAGGCCATGTACATATTTATGCAATTTAGTATGCTATGTCAGTTGTGTGTGCAGTAATCAGCAGTGTGTGTGCAGATTGTGAAATGCAGACACTGAAGTTGCAAACAGAGGTTATAAACTCCGGTCAGGTGTTTAGGGCAGTGTGGAAGAAAGGGTTCTTCCGTCTGCTAGTCCTGGATTTCACACGTCTGCACGTCAGGCCTGAGGGTAGAAGGGTGAACAGACGGTGCTGGGGTGGGTAGAGTCTGGATGGAGGCAGCTGTTCTGTGGACTCTTTCTGCAGCGAGGGCAGTGGAGTCCTACTGATCTTTTCAGCCGTCTTCACCACTGTCTGCATAACCGCTGCTCTGCCCGGTGTTTACTGCAGCCTTCTAGTTTATGAGAGATTTTCTTTCACGTTTTTGGCTGCTAAAATTAACAGAAGTGTTTCTTTTGTCTTCTTTGTCTTACTGCAGAAATAAACAGACAAAAAAACAAATCAACTGTTGGAGATAAAGAGAGACCCACAAACATGTTGCTGCTTGTTTCTCTGGCTTCAGTTTCATTTTTAATAACTGCTTTTTATATTTAATAACTTCAAAGCTGTTCTGTTGAGCTGAGATCAAGCGACCGACTTAGTTGAAGAAAATCCCGTTACTTTGCTTTGTTAAAGTCCAATTAGTTTTGCAGCTTTTGTCTGAATCTGAGTAGAGAGCACAGCCATGAACACTTCATTATGCTTCACAGCATCAATAAACACAGTGACCCCGAGCACTGGATGAATCGGATTTTTTGTTTGGCAGGTAATATGTAAACCACTACACTGTGGAGCCACTATTCAACCTAACAGAATTAATTATGCTAAAATGAAGAAAGCACTGAGGTTTCCTCCTGAAGCTCCACCCCCTGGAAAAGTGTTTTTGCGGGAAAACGACTGCACTGTCCTCCATTTTGTCTCTTGCTTTGGAAACTTTGCGGCACACCTGGAGTTCTTCACTCTGAAGGTAAAGAAGAACTTAAAACTGAAATGAGGAGCAGTGTGGACCCTCTAGACCCTTTATAGGTGTGAACTTTTACTGAGGGAGTGTTTTTGGTGTGTAGGCTGCTTATTAAGGAACACGAAAGGCAGAAATTCACACACTCTCTCTCTCTCACGCACTCACAATCATTCATTTATCTTTTTTTTGCTTTTTCAGGTGCTGTTCAGCTTTTATTTTTAGGGTTTTCGTGGAGGTGCAGCAGTTGATGGACTTTTCCCTTCTTTCCTGTCAGCTCTGCTGTTGCTATGTTACACATGTATGCATGTGAGTAATAATGAAAATGAATGAATAAATAAAAGAGGAACCAATAGAGAGCTGATAGAGTTCATCTTAGAACAGCAAATGTGTTTGGCACAACGGTGCACTCAGATCATAATTCTGACTGCAAACGCTGTCGGCAGGACGGGATCTTTAAAAGATTTCTTTGAACTGTTCTTTTTCCAGGGTGGAATGACTGCACAGCATACATCTTTAATGACCTTCAAAAGCAAGAATTGAGTGCACAAGTTTAAATTTATTTTGGATTTTCTCTAATCCACACAGGGTCAAATCTATACATACACCACCATTAATATTTGGTTAAATGTCCCTAAATGTTGCATTTCAGTCACATGATTTTGGTGGCCATCAAAAAGCTTCTGGCATAATCTTGGCTGGATGTTTGACTGCTCTTCTTGGCAGAATTAATAGAGTTCATTATATTTGGTTGGTTTCCTGGCACAGATCTGGCTTTTAAGTGTAGTCCACAAATTTTCAACGGGGTTGAAGTCACAGCTTTGGGAAAGCCATTCCAGAAGCTTAATGTCATCCTGCTTTATCCGTTCCTAAACCAGTCCTGATGTGAGTTTGGGATCTTTGTCCTGCTGGAACACCCAACTGTGTCCAAGCTTCAACCATCTAGCTGCTGATCTGAGGTGAAAAATTTGGAGGTGGTCCTCCTCCTTCATTCTTCCATCCACTTTGTACAATGTACCAGTACCACTGGCAGCAGAACAGCTCCAGAGTCTGATGCTGCCACCATGGCTGACAGCTGGTACAGGGTTCTTGGGTTTGAAAGCCTCACCTTTGCTCCTCCAAAGATCCCTGTTGTCATTGATGCCAAACATCTGAATCTTTGTCTCGTCTGAGCATCAAATTTTTGGCTCGTCCATGTGAGTAGCTGCAAATGTGAGTCGAGCTTGAAGGTGTCGATTTTGGAGCAGGGGCTTCATTCTTGGTCGGCACCCTATCAGTCCATGGAGAGCTAAATCTGGCCTCACTGTGGACGGTGATGCTGGTGTTCCAGCTGTTTCCAGGAGCTTTTCTGGTTCCTGGGTTGTTCCTGAACATCCTAACCATGCTCCTCTCATCTGAGGGCAACAGTTTGGATCTTCTTCCAGATCTTTGCAAAATTCATCTAAATTGGCTGTTTCTCTGGTACAGGTCTGACTTTTAAGCATAGTCCATGGGACGGGCTGTAGGAGTCCAGTGGAATGTGGACTGAGCAGAGGTTGAAGACGGATGTCTTGGGGGTCTAATCCTTAGTTGCTGAACAACTGGTACAATTTTAAGAAAAAGCATGGTGGTATAGTTAAACGAATTTTTATTCAGAAACAACACAGCAGGCTGGACAAGATGGATTTCAGTTGGGAGACATGGAAGGTGTTGTGGATTCTCATATTCCTGGGCAGTTTAAGGCGTACAGTGATGGGTTGATCAGAAAATCATTTTCAAACGGCCCAATAAAGTTTCAGTCTTTAAAGTCTTTAAAGGAACGTGTTTGATTTCTGACCTGGAGTATAGTCTGGACTCGCTTGGCTGACTGGAGGTAAGCCAGATTCTTGTGGTTGGCCCAAACCACCAGTGATTATTCTGAGCTCTTCCCAAGCCACCTCCATTGCTAACAGCTCCTGGTCACCTACATCATAACTTTGTTCACCAGAGAAGAAAGGACAAGAGAAGAAAGCACACGAGCACATTTTGCCTTCAAACCGCTCCTACCTCAGTGTCGGAAGCTCTCCCCTGCTTATTAGTGTCCGGTTGGATAAGGATTGGAGCTGAGGCAAACAGCTGTTTCAAGGTCCCAAAGGCACATTGGGACCTTGGGTGAACTGAAATTAGTTGGAGGCTATCTGCTGAAGAATTGTTTCCTGATGGTCATACAGATGAGAGCCATGTCACGTTTTCCCTGAAGCGCACTTTGACTGGTGAGAGTCGTCTTTACTGGGTCTATGTCTGCTGCATCCATCTTTGACCAGATTGTTCTGTTAAGCTCCGTCGTTAAACTGGACACAAGTGCAGAGCACGGTGACGAGATTAAATGAATTTTTTGACACTGTGAGGACACAGCTTTCTAGTTTTGGCTCTCACCCTGTTCATAAAGCTGCACATATTCAGTGCTTTAAGCTGCTCCTTCATGAAGATTGTTTTTCTTACTAAATGCACACATTAAACAAATATGTAGGACTGCATTTTTGCACAATATTTCTAAAATTAGAAACATCCTGTCTGACTGATGCTGAAATGCTAATTCATGCATTTATTACTTCTAGGCTGGACTATTGTAATTCATTATTATCAGGCTGTCCTAAAAGCTCCCTGAAAAGCCTTCAGCTGATCCAAAATGCTGCAGCTAGAGTACTGACAGGGACTAGAAAGAGAGAGCAGATTTCTCCCATATTGGCTTCTCTTCATTGGCTCCCTGTTAAATCTAGAATAGAATTTAAAATCCTTCTCCTCACATACAAGGTCTTGAATAATCAGGCACCATCTTATCTCAAAGACCTCATAGTACCATATCACCCCATTTTTTTCATTCACCTCTTTTTACTGTTTATACTCCACTCTGCCTTAAATCACTAGTTATTATTAATCTCTGGCTCTCTTCCACAGTGTGTCTTTTGCTTATCTGTCTTCCCTCAGCCCCAATAAGTCGCGGTAAATGACACGCCTGTGTGTGACCCCTCTGTTGTGTCTGAGAGATCTGCACCCAAACCTGTCCCACAGGTGGGGGTGGCAAAGGTCCATCCAAGACCTCAGCCTCTGGGAGTAGCAGTGGGCCTTACGAAGCAGCTCCTGTCAGACTTCTGAGTCACCCGAACAGCGAGCACCTTCAGTCAGCTGCATCTTCAGAACCACCTGCAGCAGCAGCAGAGCCTTCATGGTCACCTCAGCCATCAGTGTCTGCTGCACCGACTCTTTGGCTGCCAGAGTCTTCCAAGCAACCCGCTGGAACCTTCTGAGGAATCCCCAAAACAGCCCCAGTCGGAGGAGGAGTGCAGGGAGTGCAGTGCAGGGTGCACCCTGCACTGCAACCCCAGCCTACGGAGCTGGAGCTATCTGTGCCACTCAGCTCCAGCTAAAGACAACTGTTTCACCTGCGCCTGCTAACGCCAGGTCTCTGAAACCTCTAGAAAACTATATTACTTTAACATTAGACACTAGAATGGTGTTACAGTAAATGATAAAAATCATGTTCAAACATAAGTATTTCATTCACATCAGATTGTATAAAAATTTAGTATTACTAGCAAAAATTAAGTGAGGGGAAAAAGAGAAAATGTAATTTAGCTGACTACAATCTGATAGTGTGGTACACATTAAAATCAAATAAATTCAGACGTTTTTTCCAGAGGCAAAAATGTTTCACTCTCCAAAAACCATAGAGACCCAACAGTATTTGTGGGCTTTGGGGAGACTCTCCCTCAATAAACCTGTCACGTATTTGCATCAGTGTCTGTTTTCCTGATCTTTTCACTAAGATGCAGCAGAGATGAGTCTGCTTTCTGAGCACATGGAAACATCAGCAGTTAGTAACCTTCACTAGTGCTGTTTCTGTGCTCCAAAAAACTCTAAATCCCTTCAAATAAACCATCTCTTTGCAAATGCTCTCATTCAGATGATGCAGTGGGGTCAGTTTGGGGTTTGGTATCTTTGAGATGCCGACCGGAGGGGTCGGGGATCAGAACTCTGACCTTTAGGTTTGTAGCCAACTGCCTCGTTTTTAAGTCTACTTTTGTTTTAGTACCAGTCTCAGGGAAAATGTTTGTTCAATCTTGACAAAGGAGTGAAATGATGACTGACTGGTGTTTATGTAACACTTGGCTTCCAAAGAAATTTCCTGTTCTTTATTACCTCAGTCACTTTTCCACATGTATCAGAATTCAGTGAAGTCTTCAGTGTTGTGCTGATAAACTTGACTGTCAGTGGATCACAGCACTGACGGGTATCAAACTGTGCAGCTGCTGCAGCGATCAAACACACAACCCTCCAGGAGGGCCGACCTCTCCCTGAGTGTATCCTCCGCAAAAATCCTTCTTTCAAAAATCCACTGCATTGTTTGCGCTGTGAATATTTCAATACACCTTCTGAAGATGTGAAGTTATTTTCTTGATATGAACTGCAGCAGAGCTACAGTCACGTCTGTGTACACTTCACTTGGTTTGCAGAGTGTACACCCTTTATAGCAACACAAAAGTTCTGAAGTTTGTTGTGTCCTTGTAATTGTGTTATCACAGACCAAAAAAAAAAAAAAAAAACTGGCTGCTGTCCTGCAGCAGCTGATTTATTGTTGTAATCTACTTTTCCTGATGAACCCATTTATCCTCAGTCTTTGTCCACATCTTCCCTTAATTGCGTTCATGTTTCCCTCACTTTAGTCAGACCCTGACTGACTATAAGCTAAAGGTTCAAATGAGAAGAATCACAAAGGGAAACATCTCTAATGGCTTTTATGGGCGGATCATGATGTTTGGCACTGAAGAATTTTTTAAATGATGTTTAGTGAGAGTAGGTGCAATAATAAAGGGAAATGGTGGTGTTTATCAACCAGACAAACAGTGGAAGTGATGGATGACAATGAGCAAGACAGAGACAAGAAGCCCAGACTAAACATAACAGAGGAACACTGAGGGACCTGCAACGAAAAGAGAAAAATATTAAACTCAAAACAAGAACTTTAGTTATAATAAAATCAATGAAACCAACATTTAAAGACTATAATAGTCCAACAAACCAAACAGGCACTAAAAACTGAAACTGATGAAACTCAAATCCAAAACTTGAAGCATCAGAACAACAATAAAAACCAAATAGAAACCAGCAATCAAAAACAAGGATTCAACACCACGACACATGGAGACTTTTTTACAACTTACACAACAATGTAAATAAATGGATTAGTACTTAAAATCAAAAGAATTCTTTTTCATGTTATTAAATGTAACAGAACGTAAATGTAACTAATTTAAAAAAGCAGTTTGTACTGTTGTCTGACTTTGAGATGCTCTGTCCTTAAGCAGGCCGTCTGTGCTGGAAAACCCTCCAATGTGGCTGAATTCAATTCTGCAAAGCAGAGCGGGCCACAGTTCCCCCACAGCGATGTGAGACACTCACTGCCAGTTATCACAAACACTTGATTGCAGTTTTTGCTGCAGAGGGTGGCAGGTATGGACAGCTTTGTTCCCTTAATGAATGAAAATCATTTAAAAACTGCATTTTGTATTTACTCGGGTTATCTTTGTGTAATATAAAATGTGTTTGATGACTTGAAACATGCACGTGTGACAAAAAATGAGAAATCAAAAGGGGGCAAACGTGTCTGTGTAGGTTCTCAGTCATCCAGCTCCTGCGCGTCTGTGGAGCTTGAAAAAAGTCGGCTGGACTTCTTTAAAGTTTCTTGAAGACGCTTCACCCACTTTCACCTTAAAGGCTTTTTCAGTTGTGGGTGCTGAGGGGTCTCAGTGGGTGAACAGGTGGTGCAGGTGGCCTGGGTTTGCATCCAACCCTTCGCCCTCCCCCTCCACACTCTCATGTCTCTCTTCACTGTACACCATCTGATAAAAGGCAGAAAAAAATAAATGATGAATAAATAACCTAAATAATAAGGGGACAAATACTTTGTCACTGCTGTGTAAGAGAACATTTTACACACAGTGTATTCTGACACACAGCTAACTTGTCTCCATGACTATTCCAGGCTTAAATCCTGCTGTTAAAAACTAACTAACATGCAAACTGCTGTCATGCTGGTTGATGGCACCTTGATTTAATTCAGATTCCTACAACTGTGCATTGGCACCAACCAAACTTTGGTTGCAAGAATCTGTGAGATTTATTTATAGTGTTTAAAGCAGTGTAATGTGGGTGCCATTCAGTTCAGTTATATTCAAGAGAAGCTTGACATCTCCACAGCTGATATCGCTGAAAGTGTGCAACCCATGCTGAAGCAGTGTGTGGGAGGTAGATGAAGAAGAAAGCACCACAAGAATGCATGTGTTTCCTGTAGTCTAAAGTGCTTTGAGTGTCACTAAGACTAGAAAAGCACGATATAAGGCAACATGACACCCCGGCCTTTTTTTCTTTTATATTTTTAAGGATAGCATTATGTAATCTAAAGGGTAAATCAGGTGCATTTTCTGCAAGTTTTTCAAGTAACTTTTTGGTGCTCTGAGCATCATTTAGTTACTCTGTACTGTAGACAAGCTTGACATCTCTACAGTGATACCTCCAAAACTGCACAGCTCACAAACAGTCCAGCCAGAGAAGCAGCACAACAGGCCAGAGGAAAAATGTGCACATTTGTTTTCCTTGTTCAGTGCACAGCAGGTTTTCTTTGGCTTTCTATTGCAAGGCCACGGGACACTTACCTCCTATGTTTGTCGATTGTTTGTCTCTGTCTTTGGATGGGTGTCTGAAAGGCTGTTATATGATTTGACATGTAACAACAATAATTTTGTTCTTAATTGATTTTTGATTCTAAATTGATGTACAGCACTTTGATCAACTGTTGTTGTTTTAAATGAGTGATATAAATAAACTTGACTTGGAATAATATTTCATATTATGAGCACTGATTTTAATAACTGGTGCTGTGCTCTGAATTTACTGCCACTGTAGGTACACACACACACACACACACACACACACACACACACACACACACACACACACACACACACACACACACACACACACACACACACCTCCCTTGGGCGTACAGCAGGAGGGGACAAACACTTCTGTTTCTTCACAGGAACATCCCTGCTGACCTGCTGCTTCTACAGCTGTCATCACATACAAAAAAAGCTTTATTTATACTGAATATTACATTCAAATTCAATTTCTATAGCGTCAAGTCACAGTCATCTCAAGGCACTTTATATTGTAAAGTAAAAACCATACAATAGATGTTTTGTAGAAAACTGACAAACAAGAATAGTGTTATGAAAACTGTAAATATTGACGTGAACATGAGAACAGGTCACATCCAGTGTGTCAGTGTTAAAGAGATTTCTGAAATTTGAGCAAAAAGAAAAGTGACTGAGTCTTAATAATAAGTTGAGGCAAAATATACTCTGTTTCCATGGGAATTAAAAGGGTAATTAGCAGCCAGGTGCTGCTAATCACATGCGCTACATCAGTTAATCAGCCAGTGTGAACGCCTTTATAAAAGCAGGAATGTTTGCTGTGCCTGGAGCATTCTGGTGTGTGCCAATGTAATGATCAGACTGTGCAACGCTCACAGAAACCTCAGCGCTTCATCTCAGACTCTACAGGCCTCAGTTAGCATGTTACAGGTTAAAGTTCATGGCAGTACAATTAGAAACAGACAACATGTTCTCTTCTCTCTGAAAGAACATGGCAGCACAGCTCAGGTCTGCAAAGCTGCATCTGAACAAACACAAAGACTTCTGGAACAAACAGACCAAAGTGCAGATGTTTGTCCAGAATGCACAGCAGCACGTTTGGAGGAAACATCAGCACCAACACCTCAGAGCAGCTGTCAGCACGGTGGAGGAGGATCTGGGCTCCCTGCAGTCACTGAGTGGACCGTGAACTCCTCTGTAGACCAAAGTATTCTAGAGGCTCACGTGAGGCCGTCTGTTCCACAGCTGAAGCTGGGACCAAACTGGGTCACCAACAGGACGATGATCCAAGAATAAAGGTGCTGCAACGGCCCAGTCAGAGTAACAGGACCCCAATGAAGGTCTCAGAAGAGAGGACTGAACTTAAATGCAGATTTATTGCTGGATAAAATATATTAAACATTCACAGGGATGGACAGGAGCCAGAGATACACCAGCTAGGAGGAAACTTAGAGACAACACGGAGAAACCACAAAACAAGGGAAGAACATAGCATGAGGGAAAGGGAGCCAAAGATGAGAACATGACAGACACACATGAGATAATCAGGGAGAGTTGAGATAGTTGGGAAAACAGGCGAACAAAGTCTAACTAACGAGACAAGGGAAGCAAAACTGAAAACGAATAACTCAGTACAAGGCACTGGTAAAGTAAAACAAGAAGTAGACATGGAAACAGAAAAGCAGACTTGACACTGCACAATGAGACAAGCATATCAACTGAAGCAGGCAAAGAACAAAAGGCAGAAAGAACAGGAGGCATATCTGAAAGGGGAGACAAGACAACTAAAATGGGGAAACCAGACAGCCCTGAAGACAGGACACAGAGATGGAGACAGAAACACAAGGGAGGAAGGAACACACTCAGGAAATATGATACAACAGCACCCATGAAAAGAACGAAACCAAAAACTAGGAATATAAATATAAAGAAACAAACCAGGAACTACAATAAAGATGTTTCCAAACCCCTGAGTCCCAGACCCAGGGACCCTGACATGTCTATGTGTTTTGGTTTAACGGCAGCAGGAATTTGCTTTGTTATCAGCGTTGGATAAACAGTTTAAAAATTTTTAAAATAAGCTGTTAGATTACAAGGTAAATGCCATATTAATTGCCAGATAATCACATTAAAAATGCTCCAAAAAGCTCCAATAGTATAAACACGTTCCAGAGGTCCAGTAAAGATCCACTTTAAGGTATTTAAGGTGCATCAATTAGCATGCACAGCTTTAACACAATTAAAAGATGACTGATTAAATATTTTAAGGTTATTTTCTATTGGATATTAGTGTTGATTTTGATCTCATAGATCATGAGCTATTATTACTGAAACTGACTGCATATGAATTCAAAGTACCAGCCATTAACTGGGTAAAGAGTTACCTATCCCACAGACAGCAGTGTGCTTGATTATGGCTCACCATTGAACTTTAAATCATTACAGTGTGGGATTCCTCAGGGTAGCTGTTTGGGACCTCTGCTGTACTCCATATTTACAAATGACCTAACACACAAATGTGTGTGTTAAAAAATGAATGTGTTGCTATGTATGCAGATGATAGTACAGTCTATGCATCTGTTAACATTTGAAGAGAACTTACAGAAAATACAGAAAGATGAGCTGATATTCATCTCGATGGGTTTCTGAAAACAGGTTAAAGCTGAATGTCTCAAAAACCTAGAGTCTGGTGCTCAGCTCCAGGCAGGCTCTCAGGACAGATACACAACTGCATTGTTCTTTGTAAGGGGAAGCTACTGATGAGGTGAAAGAGGCCAAGTTGTTAGGTGTTACAGTAGACTGTCACACTCAACTCATATTGTCAGTATAGCAGCTAAAATGAGTAGAAAATGTGAATTTTTCTTTTCAGAGACAACAGTTAAACAAGTATTAGAATCTCTGGTTTTGTCCCACATTGATTAGTGCTCGGTTATTTGGTCTGATGCTATAAAACATCTTAGTAGGATCGAGCTTGTTAAAAATAGAGCGGCCTGTCTTGCTCCTCACTGCTCATTGAGGGACAGTGTGAACGGATGTCATGGAGGAGGGTGGAGGATAGGCTGGCATGTAAGCTGGTGTCTTACATAAGAAACATTGATGTCGTCTTAAATCTTGTCTTACTGTCACAGACAGCATTTACTTATTAAAGGCATTTGTAATATTTTTTAGGTGTTTTATGATCTGTGTGACTGTTTAATGTATAAGTTGAAGGAACTAGTTGTTTTTTAATTTGATGTTTCTTTCTTCAGCTTATTGGTTTTTGTGTGTAAGCTTTTTTTTATCTATGGACCCCAGGATTAATAGTTGTTGTTACAGTAACAGATAATGGGGATCTGACTCAAGAATACAGAATACAACTTAAACAGGGAGTCTGTGGGTGCTGCCTATTGGAGCCTCGAGTAGACATTAGAGGAACTGGAGGTTTTGGGACCTCAGTCCCTGAACTGGACCTCTGGACCACGTTTGTGCTGTTGGAGCAGTTTACGATTTTTTATCTCCAAACCACCAACACGGGCCTGCAAAATGTCCAAAACTGAATTGCGGCATCTTTTCTACATCCATCTACAGTACAATAAAAAAGCGTTTGCCCCCTTCCTGTTTTCTCAGTTTTTTGCATATTTGTCACATGATTAAGATCATCAAAAAAATCTAATATTAGACAAAGATAACCTGAGTAAACACCAAATGCAGTTTTTAAATGATGATTTCATTCACTGAAAGAAAAAAATGCTATCCAAACCTACCTGCCCTGTGTGAGAAAGTCACTGCCCCCTAAACCTAATAACTGACCGTGCCACCCTTGGCAGCAAGAACGGCAATCAAGCATTTGTGATAACTGACAGTGAGTCTTGCTCATCGCTGTAAAGGGACTTTGGCCCACTCTTCTTTGCAGGATTGTTTGAATTCAGCCACATTGGAGGGTTCAACATGAACGGCCTGTTTAGGGTCAAAGCATCTCAGTCTGATTTGAGTCCAAACTTTGACTGTTCTGCTCCAAAACCTTCATTGAGTTTGAGCCATGGTGGACCTGCTGCTGTGTTTTGGATCATCATCCTGCTTTAGGCCATGGACTCATGGCCGGACGTTTTTGTGGTGGAGAGCAGAATTCATGGTTCCATCAACTATAAAGCACCAAATCACAAAAAAGTAACCTCAAGGTTCTTCATATTGTAGAACAGGGGTGTCCAGACTTTTTTCAAGAAGGGCCAGATCTGACAATGTGAAAGTGCCCAAGGGCCAACAGTCCCCAATGACACTGCTTTAAAGCAGGGAGCCTCACATCCAGGCCTCAAGAGCCGGTGTCCTGCAGGTTTTAGATGTGTCCCTGCTTCAACACACCTGAGTCAAATATAGAAGTCATTAGCAGGACTCTGGAGAACTTGACTGCATACTGAGGAGGTAATTCAGCCATTTGATTCAGATGTGTTGGATCAGGGACACATCTAAAAGCTGCAGGACAGGGGCTCTTGAGGCCTGGATGTGAGGCTCCCTGCTTTAAAGAATAAAGATGCATATAAATGTTTTTATTTAATAATTTCATTTCCACACAGCAAACAAACATGAAGTAACCAAATGTAGAGGATAAAGCGCTGAATATCCAACTGAAATTTATAACGTACAGAAACTGTAAAATACTGCTTTGTAATTCTGATAACGGAGCAACAGGTGAGCTACTGACACTAATGTGAAGGGCACACAGGTACACAGTGCAGGTCTGGCTGCAGAGCAGCATAAAATGTCACATAGGTGGGAGTTAGTCTGGATCTCAAGTGGTTCTTGTTTAAGTTCAGAACAAAGAAAATCTACACATACAAACATGTGGAGCCAAACAAGCTGAACATTTTCTTTGCATCTCTGGAAACTTCTTCTCTCCAGCTGTCGGCGTTGTTACAAAAAGTGATTTCAAATGTTTTTATGTTTTTGATGTATAATGTCTGTGCTTTTATTGGTAATTAGACTGTCGTCAACAGGATTTATGAAGGCTTCAGCCCTTGGTGCCAGGGTGAAGTGATGAAGGGAGCGCTGTGTGCACACAGAACAGGGCGTCAGTGGAGGATTTCAGTTTTCCGGGCTGCCTCAAAAAGTCTCCAAAAGTCCCCGATGTCACCGGAAAAAGTTGCTAAATTTTTCACTAGTCACTTTTTGGAGAAAAAAGTCAGCAAGTTGGCAACTCTGTGTGTCACCTATGACATCTATTACACGACACTGCCTCCATAAGTTAGAAGGAGGAATTGTATCCTGAGTTGTATTCATTGCTTGGGCTGGCAGGCCAAAAATCAATCAATCAATCAATCAATCAATCAATCAATCAATCAATCAATCAATCAATCAATCAATCAATCAATCAATCAATCATTGTTTTGAACATGAACGTTAATACACATAAAAAAAAATCAAGTCCACATGCAATCAGTGACTTTTTTTTTTTTTGTTCGAAAAGGAGTAGGAGGAAGCAAATGCTTATTAATTCCTACCCCCTAACTTGCTCTACCCACACACACACACACACACACATATAATATATATACACATATATATACATACACAGATACATACATATATATATACATATACACACACACACATATAATATATATATATATATATATATATATATATATATATATATATATATATATATATATATATATATATATATATATATATATACACGGATACATACACACACACACATGCATATACACATACATATAATACACACATATACACATAAAATATATATACACACACACACACATATATATATATATATACACATATACATGTGTACATACATACATACACCTAGTTTTGTTTTGTTTTTTAGAATGTACAGTACATCCATAAAAATATTTAACCTCGTCCATATAATGTTGTATGTTATTTTATATAATTTTTTAAACTAATTTATATTGGTACATGTTTTCAATTTCTCTTCTAAATTATTCCACAAATGTACTCCACAGACTGCTTTGCACATACTTCTCATTGTTGTCCTTACTTTATGCTTTCCTCAGTTCATAACCCCCTTCTCTGAACATTTTTTAATGCTTTCTGGTAACTTATTGTTTCTTGCTTTATATAGTATTTGACCCATTTTAAATTTTACCAGATCCATAAATTTCAACATGTTTGACCTTAAGAATAAAGCGTTTGTATGCTCCAGATATACGACATTGTTAACTATCCTTATTGCTCTTTTCTGTAATGTGCATAGTGGCTGTAGAGTATATTTGTATGTGTTACCCCATATTTCCACACAATAGTTCAAATAAGATAACAGCAATGAGAACATGAGAACATGCTTTGTTTTTCCTAACAAGGGGATGCTCTTTGCTATTTTGGCTTTTACATGCTTAACATGAGGCTTCCAGCAGATTTTGTGATCCAATATTACACCCACAAATTTGTGCTCATACACCCTTTCTATACATACATTATCTACTATTACTTGCCCTTGATCAGTTAGGTGTTGTTTTCCAAACCACATAATTTTTGTTTTACTCAAATTTAATGACAATTTGTTAATATCAAACCATTGTTTCAATTTATTCATTTCTGTTGAAATTGTTTCTGAAAGCTGATGTAAACTGTCACCTGAACAAAAGATATTAGTATCATTTGCAAATAGTACAAATTTCACTATGTTGGAAACTTTACATATGTCATTTATATATAATATGAATACTTTTGGACCCCTGAGGAACTCCACAGTTCATATTCATGCAGGCCGATTTGTATTCACGTATTTCTACAAATTGCTGCCTGTTTCTTAAGTAGCTCTTTACCCAATTTAGTCCCACTCCTCTGATACCACACCTTTCCAATATGTTGTATAGAATGTTGTGGGCAATTGTGTCAAAAGCTTTTATTAAATCTATAAATATTCCTGCTGCATACTTTCTATTGTCTACAGAATTAGAGATTTCTTCAATTAATTCTATTAATGCCAACGATGTTGATCTGTCTTTTCTGAATCCATATTGGCTGTCACTGAGCAGTTTGTGTTTTTCAATTAAGTCGTCTAATCTGTCTGTAAAGATTTTTTCCAGTATCTTGGAGAATTGAGAGAGCAGAGAAACAGGCCTGTAATTTGGAAAAATGGTGTCTGTCACCTGATTTATATAAAGGTGTTACTTTCGCTATTTTCATTTGGGTTGGAAATGTACCAAAAAAGTTACAGATGTGTGTTAGTGGTTTTTCAATTTTTTCAACAGTTCTTTTTACTATTGTCATATCAATATCATTCCAGTCAGTTGATTTTTTTACTCTTGCATGTTTTTTTTTACAGTTTCTATGATTTCTTTTCCTTCTGCTGCTCTAAGAAAGACAGAATGAGGATTTATTTCCCCCAGACTTCCTCCAACACCTTCTGATTCCCAGGTACTTATTTTATTGGCCAACTCTGTTCCCACATTTACAAAAAATGTATTAAAACCACTAACTATATCTTTTATGTCTTTTATGATTCTCTCATTTTCAACAAAATATTCAGGATAAGCTGCATTACTTGATGTATTTCTAATAATACTGTTCAACACATTCCAAATACCTTTAATGTTACTTTTATTCTTCTCTAATAATTCATTATAATATTGTTTTTACAAATCCTCATTATATTAGTTTATTTTTATATATTTTATATTTTCTCTCTTTCTCTACTGTTCTATTTTTTATAAATTACCTTTAAAGAGTATTTTTCTTTTTACAGGCATGTTTTAGACCTTTAGTGATCCATGGACTATCTGTTTGTTTTTGACCAGCACTGCAGTGCCTTATAGGACAATTCTTATCGTATAATGTCTTGAATATCATAAGAAATGTATCATATGCTTTCTTAATATCCCCCTCTTCACAAACCTCAACCCAGTTCTGTTTTAGTAATTCTTTTTTAAATGCATTTATTTTTTCTTCTGTTCTTACTCTTTTAAATTTTAAATAATTAGTTTCTCTCTGTTTCCTATAATTACAGTAGTAGACAATAAAAACATGTAGGTGATCACTTAGAATTCATCACAGTACAGAAACAGCATTAGTGAAGTTTACCAATGATCTTCTTACAGCCTCTGACAGTGGACTCATCTCTGTTCTTGTCCTGTTGGACCTCAGTGCAGCTTTTGATACTGTTGACCAGAACATTTTATTACAGAGATTAGAGCTTGCTATAGGTATTAAAGGTACTGCACTGCAGTGGTTTGAATCATATTTATCTCATAGACTCAAATTTGTTCATGTAAATGGGGAGTCTTCTTCACACACTAAGGTTAATTATGGAGTTCCACAGGGTTCTGTGCTAGGACCAATTCTATTTACATTATACATGCTTCCCTTAGGCAGTATTATTAGAAAGCACTGCATAAATTTTCATTGTTATGCAGATGATACCCATCTTTACCTATCAAGGAAGCTAGATGACACACATCAATTAATTAAACTGCAGGAATGTCTTAAAGACATTAAGGCCTGGATGACCTCTAATTTCCTGCTTCTAAATTCAGATCAAACTGAAGTTCTTGTTCTCGGCCCCACAAATCTTAGAAACGTGGTGTCTAACCAGATACTTACTCTGGATGGCATTACTTTGGCCTCCAGTAACACTGTGAGAAATCTTGGAGTCATTTTTGACCAGGATATGTCCTTCAATGCACATATTAAACAAATATGTAGGACCGCTTTTTTGCATTTGTGCAATATTTCTAAAATTAGAAACATCCTTTCTCAGAGTGATGCTGAAAAGCTAATTGATGCATTTATTACTTCTAGGCTGGACTATTGTAATTCATTATTATCAGGCTGTCCTAAAAGCTCCCTGAAATGCCTTCAGCTGATCCAAAATGCTGCAGCTAGAGTACTGACAGGGACTAGAAAGAGAGAGCAGATTTCTCCCATATTGGCTTCTCTTCATTGGCTCCCTGTTAAATCTAGAAGAGAATTTAAAATCCTTCTCCTCACATACAAGGTCTTGAATAATCAGGCCCCATCTTATCTCAAAGACCTCATAGTACCATATCACCCCAACAGAGCACTTCGCTCTCAGACTGCTGGCTTACTTGTGGTTCCTAGGATACTTAAGAGTAGAATGGGAGGCAGAGCCTTCAGCTTTCAGGCCCCTCTTCTCTGGAACCAGCTTCCAGCTTGGATTCAGGAGACAGATACCCTCTCTATTTTTAAGATTAGGCTTAAAACTTTCCTTTATGATCAAGCATATAGTTAGGGCTGGATCAGGTGACTCTGAACCCTCCCTTAGTTATGCTGCTATAGGCCTAGGCTGCTGGGGGGTTCCCACGATGCACTGTTTCTTTTCATTCACCTTATTTACTTTGTTTATACTCCACTCTGCATTTAATCATTAATTGTTATTAAACTCTGTCTCTCTCCCCTCAGCCCCCCCTCAGCAGATGACCCCCCCCCCCCTCCCTGAGCCTGGTTCTGCTGGAGGTTTCTTCCTGTTAAAAGGGAGTTTTTCCTTCCCACTGTCACCAAGTGCTGCTCATAGGGGGTCATTTTAAATGTTGGGTTTTCTCTGTATTATTGTAGGGTCTTTACCCACAATACAAAGCGCCTTGAGGCGACTGTTTGTTGTGATTTGGTGCTATATAAATAAAATTGAATTGAATTGAATTGAATTATGTCATTATACAATAGCCCACTCACTGTATTATCTTCCATAATGTTTGCAAATATATTATCTATTAATGTAGCACAATGTGAAGTAATTCGACTGAGTCTGGTGATTTTTGGATATAAGCCCATACTGTACATACTGTTAATAAACTCTTCTGTCATTCTATGTTTTTTTGGATTTAGCTGGTCAATGTTGTAGTCCCCACAGATGAACATCGTCTTACTCAAAAATTTTGTAGACATTTTTTCCATCCACTCTTTGAATAAATCAATACTCGATCCCGGAGCCTTATACACACAACTCACAATAATATTTTTTATCTTTTCTGTACAGATCTCTATGGTGATACATTCTAGCAGATCATCGATAGCTTCTGTCATACTCTCCACTATCTTAATATGTTAATTTTTTATCCACATATATTGCCACACCTCCTCCACTCCTGCTCATTCTATTTGTGTAATTTAATTCATATCCATCAATTTCAAAATCCACACCTTTTTCAGGGTTGATCCAAGTTTCTGATATTGCTATTATATTGAATGGTTTACTGAATAGTTTTATATATTCTTTAATGTTATGGAAGTTGGCATAAAGGCTTCTGCTGTTAAAGTGGATAATGGATATGCTTTGCTTTGATGAAAAACTTCCACTGAACTCTTCGTCTGTGTAATAATTGCAGTTATTGTTGATGTTGATATAAAAGTTATTTTCTGGATCTCTGTCACGTTCCATATCTTGTGTCTTATAGTCTGTATATTCAAAGGTTTCCAGTTCAGTTAGAGATGTAAGCATACTATCTGTAAATATTATGGTGAGAGTTGTTTTCTTGGTATATGAGACTGCTGTTACCTTGTTGTAGTTGCCTTAACGATATTTTTCCAGCTCTTCCATGTTCTTGATGACCAGTACCTTGGCCTCGTCTGGTGTCCCAATTAGCTTGATGAAGATTTTGCACTTTGCTGTCCATGTAGTCTGTATTTTTTTCCTGCTTTTTCAAGAGACGAGCTTCTCTGGCAATGTCTGCATTTTTCTTTGTCAGATGTTCCTTCACATAAACATCAGTTCCTTTCAGCAGCTTCACTTGTTTCAGTAGATCTGATTTATGTTTTCTGTTTGCAAAGCGCAGTATTATGGCCGGTCTGTCTGTCTGTTTTCTCCGTGGAAGTGGGTAACAGGCCTCAATGTTGTTTTTGTCCACCACAATCCCCTTAGCCTTAAGAAAGGATATTGCTTGGTGTTCCACAGATTAGAATCTTGTTCATTTGGTTCTTCTCTGGCCATCATCGTTACTGCCCGGGCGTATGTACGTGGTTTTGTCTTTAGACCTGTGACTATGATGTTGTTCATCCGAGAGTATTGTTCCAGCTCCGATTCTTCAGCGACACAATCCTCCTATCCTCCTCTGTGTTTAGAAGCCTCAGGGCTTTAACTTCTTCCACCAAGCTCAGTATTGTTTTCTGCTGTTCTCTGACAGCAGAAACCTCCACTGTCAACATGTCGAGGGATCTTTTAATATCCTCAATCTCTTCTGGAGCTGGAGTAATCTTTTTCGGTGGGATTTTGATTCCTGTACGCACCAACCAGAGACGTGTCAATGCAGCTCCACCGCATCAGGCGCGGGCGCAGAGGCAGGTTCAGGCCGAAGTCCGGCGTCTCCAGAAGGTGGCGCAGAGATACGTTCAGGCCGAGGTCTGGCATCACGAGACGGGCAAAATGGCAAGAAAAGTTATTTTAAAAAATTTTTTCTTGTTAAAAATAACACATGTATGGGTAAGACGCGGGGGCCAACAGTCAAAATGACCCCCTATCAGCACTCAGTGTCAGTGGGAAGGAAAAACTCCCTTTTAACAGGATGAAACCTCCAGCAGAACCAGGCTCAGGGAGGGGCAGTCATCTGCTGTTGTGTTAGTTTCTGCAGGTCAACTTCTGTCTCCTCAGTCCACAGAATATTTTCCCTGAAGTCTAGGGGGTTAATCCAGATGTTTATTGGTAGACGTGAGGTGAGCTTTTGTGTTCTTGTTGGTCAGCAGTGGTTTTCTCCATGGAGGCCATTTTTGCCCAGCCCTTTTCTCTTGTTGAATCATGAACTCTGACCATAGCTGAGCCAAGTGAGGAATTTTGGCAGTTCCAGTCCCTGTTCCTGGGAATGTTCTCCATGTGTGGATAACGGCTCTCACGGTGGTTCTCTGGAGTTCCATGGCCTTAGAAATGGCTCTGTAACCCTTTCAGACTGATAGATGTCAATGACTTTGTTCATCAGCTGCTTCTTTATAGATCGTAGCATGATGTGCTGCTTTCTGAGATATTCTAGCCTGCTTCACTTCGTCAGACAGGCTGTTGATTTAGCAAGCCTGGCAGTAATCAGGGCTGGGTGTGGCAGTGAAACTAAACTTTTTCCCACAGGGCCAGGGAGGTTTGGATAGCTTTTTTTCCTTAATAAATGACATAAATTTAAAAACTGCATTTTGTATTTACTCAGGTTATCTTTGTCTAATATTTAAATTTGTTTAATGATCTGAATCATTTAAGCGTGACAAATAATCAACAAACTAAATGGTAAATGGACTAATTCTTATATAGCACTTTTCTGCTCTAGCTGAGCGCTTATACAGTACAACACCTTTGCATTTACCCATTCATACAAGCACTGCTACAGATAAGTGCTTACTATCCAACATTCACACTTAAACGGTTGCATCAGAGAACAAATTGGGGTTCAGTATCTTGCCCAAGGATACTTTGGCATGCAGATAGGAGCAGCAGGAATCAAACCACCAAACGTCTAATTAGTAGATGACCTGCTCTACCTCCTGAGCCACAGCCACTCCAAAGCTAAGAAAACAGGAAGGGCACACATACGTTTTCATTATACTGTATGTGACAGACCTCAACACACCATCTGAAATGACCCCGACACCAATGACCTCAGCAGGCTTTACCACTGTGAAGCTGGTGTGGTGCATCGTTGTGAAAACATATTCTCTGTTTGTCTCTACGCTTCAGTTGACAAACTTCCTTATTGTTGGTGCAGGAGGACATTTTCTTCCCATGGCAGGTCTGTGTTAATTGATGGGGTCTCATTATTGTTTTGTTTGCATCACGTCTGGCTGAGGTCATGTCCTCTTCAGATGGCTGCACCCTTTCGTCAGATAATTTGTGTGTTAGGTGTGGGTCACTGCTCCATTTCTCTGATGACCTCCAGAGGACAGTAGAGTTAATTTAAAATGAGAATATACAGCCAGAAATATTGTTGCCCTCTATTTTTACATGACACAAATGAAAACAAGGCAAGTAACTCTTGAAAACAAAGCCTGCTGTAAATGAACAGCTCTTTGAGTTCAGTACATGAAAAACAAGATGACTGAACAGCCATCTTGTTTTTCATGTTCTGTTTTCAATGTTTGCTCAAGTTTAGAAGAAGAGACTCCTAAAATTTAATTATTTGATATATTATTCATCTGCATCACCAGTGTCTGAGTTCAGCCTAGAGTGCTGGTGTCTCGAGGTCGCTGAGTTTTCTCGGGCTGAACTTGAGGCCACGTTTTAAACTGTCACAGCTGAGGTTACGGCTGACAGTGACAAATGTGGGCCGACTGAGCCTCAGGAGCCAAAACACGAAGGGAGCGAGAAGATTAGTGGTGTCATTTAAATTTCATGTGTGGTCTCAAAGTAGGGCACGTCTATCAACTTTAGTGGAGCTGTGACTTCGGTTAATAATGCACTTTATATTGAGAGATGGTGAAATTATAAAATATGTCTCACAAATGTCACAGTACATTAGTTTATGGTTCAGTTCTATTCAAACTAATGATTTGTCATTGTTTCATACTGTTCTATTCTTAGTCCACTTATTTGAAATGGAAATGTATTTAATTTGAGACAGACCAGAAAAGCTTCACTGCTTTTGAACAGATTCTAATTTTAGGCCTCAGAACCTCTGAATCACTTTCACAGGTTTTCAGGCTTTAACTTTAAATAAGATGGAGTGGAAACAAATGTCCCTAATGAGTCACACTTTTTTAATTTTAAACTTTTTTTAAATTGTTGGTGAAAAGTACAAAACAAATCTAAATCACGAGTATTTGGTGTATTTGCTCAAGTCACTTAAGTCAAAGACATATACACTTTTTTGACTGTTTGTTGATGCAATTATCTAATCAGCCAATCACATGGAAGTAAGTCAGTGCATTTAGGCATGTAGACACAGTCAAGATGACCTGCTGAAGTTCAAAGTGAGAATCAGATTAGAAAATCAATAAATAATAATAATAAAAAAGAATGGATTAGAAAGGTGATTTATATTACTTTAAACGTGGTATGGTTGTTGGTGTCAAATGAGCTGATATGAGTCTAAGGTTGACAGAGAGTGGTCCCAAAAAGAGGGAAAGTGCAGTGGGTCCCACTTCTGTCAGCTAAGAACAGGCAACTGAGGCTACAGTTCACATGGGCCCACCAAAACTGGACAACAGAAGACTGGAAAAATATTGCCTGATCTGATGAGTCTTGATTTCTGCTGTGAAATTCAGATGTAGGCTCAGAATTTGGTGTAAATAGCATTAAAACGGGATCCATCCTTGCCTCCATTCAAGCTGCTGCTGGTGGTGTAATAGTGCGGGGCAAACTTTAAGCCCTTTCAATTCAATTCAATTCAATTCAATTCAATTCAATTCAATTTATATAGCACCAAATCACGACAAACAGTCGCCTCAAGGCGCTTTGTATTGTGGGTAAAATCCCTACAATAATACAGAGAAAACACAACTGTTAACTTGTGGTTTGTGAGGCTGGTATACCAGCCTCACAAACCACAAGTTAACAGCACTCCTGATAAGAGCCCACCTAAATGCTTCACAGAGGTTAAGTAGAACACACACCAACTCTTCAGCTGTGTGAATCTTGACTTTATGGTTGAATTGCTGCAAAGAAGCCTCTTCTAAGGAAGAACAACAACAGAAAGATAATGGCTTGGGCCAAGGAATGGACATTTGACCAGTGGAAATCTGTCCTTTGGTCTGATGAGTCCAAATTTGAGATTTTTAGTTCCAAAACGTGGATGGTTCCTACATGTGTAGTTCCCACCATGAAGTATGGAGTTTCTCCTACATACTTCATCTGCATAATAATGAAAATTTATGCAATGCTTTCTAATAATACTGCCTAAGGGAAGCATGTATAATGTAAATAGAATTGGTCCTAGCACAGAACCCTGTGGAACTCCATAATTAACCTTAGTGTCTGAAGAAGACTCCCCATTTACATGAACAAATTGGAGTCTATGAGATAAATATGATTCAAACCACTGCAGTGCAGTACCTTTAATACCTATAGCAAGCTCTAATCTCTGTAATAAAATGTTATGGTCAACAGTATCAAAGCTGCACTGAGGTCCAACAGGACAAGCACAGAGATGAGTCCACTGTCAGAGGCTGTAAGAAGATCATTTGTAACCTTCACTAATGCTGTTTCTGTACTGTGATGAATTCTGAAACCTGACTGAAACTCTTAAAGTAAACCGTTCCTCTTTTAAATTTTTATTTATTTATTCATTATTTTACTACTTAATTAATTAATTTTTTATTAATATTGACAGGTAACCTGATCATAGCTGGAACAGGAAGGAAACTGAAATACCATTTGTGCAATCATCTGCAGGTTGAGAGACCTGCTGGCTGGTATTCTTTTAATACATCATAAGCCCCCTTTTGTGTGTGTGTGTGTGTGCATGTGCATACATGCCCTTATCCATGCATATATAAGGACATTTATGTGATCTTTCCCAAATCAAAAGTGGTGAACTTGACTCGTTATGAGAGAATTTTTTTCTTTTAAGAAAAAAGGTACCAGCAAAATGCACTTCAGTGAAAACCAGCCTCCAGATCCCTAAGCATGGATAGAGAGACTAGCAGAAATCAAACCAGGCAGTGTGGTGGGTCCAAACATCACAACACAGGATGGTGATAAAAACTCAAGTGACTGCAACCTACATCAAAGGCCAAGAAGTACTGGACACCTTTGTGCTAAGGCAGAAACTTGCAGGAAGGTGTCCACCAGTGCCCGGGGCCCTCGCCAAGACCCAACAGAGGCCCAGGCAGCACAGGCACCCAGAAAGAACAGCCCACAGCACCGCACAAGCTGCAGGACAGCTAAACCGACCCAAAGGACACCAGTCAGCACAAATGCCCCAGTGGCAGAGGAAGACCAGACCCACAGGACGCCCACCCGAGCCCCCCTATGCCACTGCCTCCACCAACCCCCACCTGAGCTCTCAGAGCCATAAATCTTCAGAGCCAGCAGAGCTAGCTGCACACCATGAGTCTTCTGAATATCGAGAGGGAGTGGCTGCAAGCTCTGTGCAACCCCAGCCTGTATTTCTGGAGTCTGCCTCAGTGTCCTGAGCCCGAGCCAGAGGGTTCAGCTCCGTCTGAAGTAGAGAATCCGGAGCCACAGAGTCCTCCTCCTCCTGAGCCAGAGAGTCTAGAGCTGGAGTCAGAGGGTCCCATTCTGCCTGAACCTAAGCCTGAGCCTGAACCTGAGCCCACGGGCCCTGGGCTGCCTGAGCCTGTGTGAGCCTCCAGAGGTGTCCCATCTCCACTGCTGATGCTGGACCCAGCCAAGCCACTTGAGGTGTCTAGTCTGTTCCTGACACTGGCCTCTGGAGGGTCTCCTTCATTGCTGACCCCCAGAGGGTCTTTGTTGCTGTTGTTCATTGCTGAAATCTTTGGTTGTGGACTCATTTGCTCCCTGTTTTGTTTTGGGTTTTTTCCCCATGTCTTCTTGTATTTCATGAGGAACCATCAATAAAGGTGTGTGGATTTTCAGTCCACCTTCAGACTGAATGTACATGTAGGTCCACATCCTGCCTGCTACAATACCTTAACCCTCTGAATGCAAATTCTGTTTGTAAGTTAATGAAGTCCACATGTAAAAAGTCATGTAAAAAGAAGAAGAAGAAGAAACAGCCTTTATTGTCCCACAGAGGGGAAATTTGGGTGTAACAGCAGCCGCAGTTATTATAAATATAAATATAATAATTTACACTATTAAGAATATATATATATATAAAATCAACAAACAAGATTAACCTTAATAATACTAATAATAACACTATATACAATGTACATGATGTGCCTGTGTGTTGAACCTTAACAGGCCGGACTATTTACAGTATATTATATATTATCCTACATTGTGTAGGTTATTGTGGTTTTTGTTGGGAGCAGTGATGGTTATACAGTCTTACAGCTGCTGGGAGGAAGGATCTACGATAACGCTCCTCTGTGCATTTAGGATGCAGCAGTCTGTCACTGAAGGAGCTCTCCAGCTCGGCAACAGCTTCATGCATGGGGTGGGAGACTTTGTCCATCAGTGATGTTAAAACAAACAAAAGAGAGAAAATTATTTCTTCATTGTCAGAGATCTGTTTTCTGAACCAGCATGCAGATTAATGAAGACCACATGAGAAAATGTCATTTCATTTTCCCCTGTGTGAGGAGCAGCAGGAACTTGATGGGGACATTTCAGTGGGCAGGAGCTGTCTGAGAAAGAGCATTTTCCTTTTGTTTTAAAGGCAGCAGCCTCTAAAGTTTATGAAGGAAGGACAAAGGAGCCTAAAAAATGCATCTCGAATGTAATTAGATTTAACAACAGGGAAAACCTGCTCCTGTGGAAGTTTATAACAGATATTGATCCACTTCAGGGTGACCTAATCTGCATTTCCTCATTTCCAGTCATATATCTCCTGTTCCAGTGATGGATGTCCATATTAAATAATTACCAGCAAAATACTATAATTTATCCTTCTCCCCTTTTTCTAATCTGGATTTGAGTTGTGGGGCAACAGTCTAAGCGGATACCCTAACTTTGGGATGAGGGGGGTACACCATTGGCTTCCCAAGCCAGCTGGGAGGTGTAATCTCTCCACTATGTCCTGCATCTGTCCTGAGCCTTCTCTTTGTAGGACATGTCCGAAACACCTCACCTGGGAGCAGGGTTATAATAGTTTTGGATTTTACATTATAGTTTTAGTTAGTTTTTACTTTTTTTCTCAAATTCAGTTAGTTTTAATTAGTTTTCAGAGTGTTTTTTCTCGTTTTTATCAGTTTTTATTTTTGGTTTCATGCTTAGTTTTAGTTAGTTTCAGTATTAGTTTTAGTATTTTCATACCTAATCAGGTGCAAGATTCAAGGCGCAAAAGTGACTATTGTGTAATGAAAACTTGACAAAAGATACCGTTTAAAGAATTATATTCAACAACCAACTGTTCACAAGACATGCTAAATTTGTGTAATATTAAGGACACACATGAACATCAGCAGGGAGAAACAAAGAAAAACATGAACTCCCAAACTCAATAAATTCTACAATAATCTCCAAAATAAAGTTCAGCATCAGTGCAGCAGATTAATAACACCTACATGTGGTGTTTGACAAAAACAAACTCTTTGAAGGAGTCAAAGCTCAAATCCAGCTGCATCCTGATGTTCTCACCACCTGAAGCTGCTTCTGTTTTGGAGCTAGCTTGGTTAGATGCTCGCTAATTAAACTTGCAGGGTCTTTGCGGCCTCTGTACACAACCTACAGAAGTTGCCGACCTCATGTCCACATTTATACTTGTGCAGCTGGATTGTGTGTGTTAATTACCTTATGGTCGTGTGCAGGTGTTTGTACTCAAAGAACCTCCATACGGGACTCTGCCGCTTTCTCTGCAGACCGCAGCCATTACTTTGCGGACCAGCACATACGCACACACATGCGCACTCACACAGTTGTCCTTAAACAACATGATAACATAACATGGAGCAAATTATGAGAACAGAATAAGAAGCAGGAGTAAGAAGAATAGGCCAGTTAGCATTAAAGGGAGAGAGAGGAAAAGTAATGTGTGTGTGTGTGTGTGTGTGTGTGTGTGTGTGTGTGTGTGTGATTGTACATGTGGATATGCTTAGGTGTGTATGAATTAAAGGGGAAAGTGTGTGAATCCGTGAATGTATGATAATGTGATCTAGGGGGATCAGCAGGAGCAACAATCAACTATAATCTGTTTGAGTTTAAACTTGAAAGCAGTCAGAGGTGTTTAACTTCCAAGTCTGAGGGTTTTTTGTTAAGTATTCCTGTCATTTGCTGCTGCAAAGGAGTTGCAGACAAATAGTATTAGAGGTGTTGGGGTTGGTGAGCTTGATGTTACGTGAATAAGAGATGACAGATAAGGTGGTGTCTGGCCCAGAATTATCTTATACAGTGGGTACAGAAAGTATTCAGACCCCTTTAAAAATTTTCACTCTTTGTTTCATTGCAGCCATTTGCTGTTTTCCAGAACTTCTCTGAGTCAGAGCCACAGGTGGTGACATCTCCTCAAAGTGGGAGATTTTGGCATTCCTGATCACCTGTGTTTTTTTCTACATTGCATGAAGGCAAGCCAGTCAACAGGAGATTGAGAGGAATGGTCTTTTTGCCAAAAGGTGTTCTTTTGATGGATAAGTCCTGCCAAGTCATGGGAGAACCAGAGACTTTAACAATTTTTAATCCTAGATATTTTTCATAGGGGCATGTTTATCAATGATCAGACTGAATATATTCTTAAAATAGGATCAGGCATCATCTAAAGAATGGATAGAACTGATTGTGTTCCAAGGCCTGCATATCAAGTTTCTTCAGATTGGTCACAGGAGCTAGGAGTTCCCTGATGAAATACGTTGTAGCTAGATACCAAGATCAGTGTAACTTTTCTTAAGCCAGGATTCAAGATAGCTAAAGACATCAGGGCAAGAAGTATGTACCAATGTTTTTTCAACACCCAGGATTTGGGTGAACATTACCAGAGATAAATGACATCAATATGATTAATAGGCACCTGAGAGCAATATCAAAACAATACAGTTGATTAGCTTTCATGGAAGGCATGACCACAAGCAAAGAGTGAGATCCAAAGAGCTGCTGCAGTTAAAAAAAAAAAGCCAAGGAGGACTTCAGGAGGAGAATAGAGTCCCATCTGTCCCATCGCTGTAGCTCTCCACTCTGTGTTGAGCCAATTGGAGCAGCAGCAGAGCTACGCTCGCATGCTCTTTGTGGATTACAGCTCAGCGTTCAACACAATCATCCCAGATATTCTCACCACCAAACTGAACACCCTGGGCCTCCCCCTGCTCATGTGTTCCTGGATAAAGGACTTCCTAACCAACCAGACTGTGAGACTTGGCCCCCATCTCTCCTCCACCTGCACACTGAGCACTGGCTCCCCACAGGGCTGTATGCTGCTCCCCCTCCTGTACTGCCTCTACACCCATGACTGCAGTCTGGCCCACAATAACAACCTCATCGTCAAATTTGCTGACGACACCACAGTGGTCAGACTCATCTCAAGGGGAGATGAGGCAGCTTACAGAGAGGAGGTCCTGAAGCTGGTGTTCAGAGAACAACCTGCACTGAACACCATGAAAACCAAAGAGATCATCATCGACTTCAGGAAGCACAGGACTGACCCAGCTCCCCTCTACATCAATGGCGAGCGTGTGGAGAGGGTCCACACCTTCAGGTTTCTTGGTGTCCTCATCTCTGCTGATCTTTCTTGGTCAGATAACATCACAGCTGTTATCAAGAAGGCTCAGCAGTGACTTCACTTCCTGAGGGTCCTCAGGAAGAACAACCTGGACTCAAACCTGCTGCTGACCTTCTACGGCTCATCCATTGAGAGCCTGCTGACGTACTGTGTCACAGTATGGTACGGCAGCTGCACTGAGGCAGACAGGGGGAGGCTTCAGAGGGTAGGCAAGACAGCATATCTACACCTCCCGCTGCATCAGCAGAGCCAGGAACATCATCAAGGACAGCTCCCACCCTGGCTTTGACCTGTTTGACCTGCTGCCCTCTGGCAGGCGCTACAGGAGCATCAAAGCCAGAACAAACTGACTCAAGAACAGTTTCTTCACCAGAGCATTTACCACCCTGAACTCACACACTGTAACTGTGGAACACCCACATCATTGTGCAATATTATATTATCCATACTGAACAATATCTCTCACTCCTATAGTGTGTAAGTGCAATACTCACCATCTTCATTATTCTATGTATACACTTACTTTAATTTTTACAATGTATATATTTTTATACATTCTGTTTCATTTTCTGTAATTTTTATACATTTTATTTTCTGTATATTTTTAGATTATATTAGATTATTATATTTTTATTTTAGAAAGTTTGACTTTCTATTGCATGGCACTGAACAGGAGTGGCCCTCCAATCTCATTGTACATCCTGTATAATGAAAATAAAGGCATTCTATTCTATTCTATTCTATTCTATTCTATTCTACATGAGTGAATGCAATTGAGTAAGATGAGATTCCTGAATGGTAGGAAGTCCAGCAATTTTGGTGATTCAGTAGGATAAGACATCTCTGGGGAGTGGTCAAATGTGCTGCTGGTGTTGAATAAAGTAGCAGCTCCAGACTGAAGCTGACCGAGAGACCCGGGAGCACGGGTCTGAGTGTGTAGTCAAATGAATAGAATAGAATAGAATAGAATAGAATAGAATAGAATAGAATGCCTTTATTGTCATTATACAGGATGTGCAATGAGATTGGAGGGCCACTCCTGTCTAGTACCATGCAATGTACAGAAACCCTGTGGAGTCTTTAATGGGGAAATGCATGTCAGGCTAAGTGTGGCAGCAAGTGTAGTAGACAGGCAATGGTAGGTGGAAGGGCAAGCTGAGGTCCAGGCTGCAGCAGGCCCAGTCAAATGTGTAAATCTGACCTGTTTTCTGATAATTCACTGGAAAAGACTTCCAAAAGTCCATTTTGGGTAAACTTTAAAGCTGCTTATCATCACGTGGGATTGGTAGCTGCTCAAAGAAAAATTGAGCATATGAATCCTTTTTTACATACATACAGATCCCAGGCTCATCTTCATTTGGAAATACTAAAGTTATTGTATATAAAAAAATGCCCAATTCAAGGTTGCAGAAAAAATTGGCCAGATGAATAGAAAGTCAGGGGGTCAGATGGGAAGAACTGGGTGATTTTCCATGGATAGACTCTTTTCCCAAACACTCCAAATCTTGGATGTCTTTGAGAGGTTGGTGAAGCTGCTGAGTTGTAGATAAAAGTGAGGTAATAGATGTAAAGTTAATGAACTCCTTGACTGTGAAATCCTGCCCTCCTGCAGGTTTAAAAGTTGTGTCTGAAAAGTTTTGCTTCTTCATATGTCAGTACGACTGCTGTCAGCTTGGATTTACAGTTACACTTATGACCCAGTTATTTTCACAGCATGAAAACATTCACAGAAGCTTCACTCAGTTTAATCCGCTTCTCCACTGTCCATTTGTATGTTCAGGAAGCAGAAACCCATTTTCTTCCATTCTTTGCTTCCATCTTACTCCCTCTTTTCCTTTCCTCTTTTCATCCTTTTCCCCTGCATTACTCATTTTTGTCTTTTATGTTTTTCCTCTCTGGTGCCTCGCTGTCGAAATGCTTCCATTTCTTTTCACCTCACAGCTCTCTCTCCTTCCTGTTTGCTTGTTTCTTGGGTTGCTGATGTTTGATTGATTGAGCACTAAGGCAGTGTTACAAGTTTTCTCACCTTAAGATCACTTGAAAAATGCTGGCTGACGAAATGTCACACAACCCCAGACAAAACATTTGCAAAATCTCTGCTCAGTGCTGTGGAGACGACCTTTGTTATACTTCGTTTTCTTTTTACCTTCTCCTCGGGGAGGATATTTAGGAAAATAGACTCCAACTGTGACTTTTCTAGAAGACCTGGTGTAACAACAAACTCTTACAGGTGACACTTGCAGCTCTCTGTTGTTGTACAAGGAGAAAATCAACTAAAATCTATGTCCACATAAATGATTACAAGAATGAGTTTCTGTTTTATGGATCAGCTTAATAAGTACAATGAAAGTACAAACATCAGCTTTCATGGTCAGGCCTCAGTTACACAGGCCTAGAGACCAGTTGACAACCCCCTGACAACTTTTGCTTGTTAAGGAAAATGTGTATTGCACAACCGATTGGCAATTCGTTTCCAATTTGCAAAGTTTCACTGTGAAAAGTAAAACTGTGGTGAGTATTTTTCACGTGTTTAAGATAAATTGGTGTCTTCCATGCAAACTGCTGCCAATTCTCAGCAACCTGCTAGCAATTGCAAAACAATTGCAGAGGCTTTCCGTGTAGCACTGTATGCCTCTTTGTGACCAATTTTGCATTAGTAATTGGCAGCAACCTCTGCAGCCACTCACCAACTTTCGCAGTTCATTTCACAGGAACTGCCAGCAACCTCTCGCAAAAGATTGTGGACACACTTTTCCCTTTCCCTCTGTGGTGGTTGCCAGTTGGTCACAGACCACTGGCCTGTGTGATTGGGGTCTAAGATGAAGCATTCAAAACATGAAGCCCAAAGTGTTCGAAACCAGGTAGTGAGGAGTTGTTGGCTCAAGTGAAAAGGTCTGTTTGAGAAGGAGAAAAAACTGAACACAGAGACACGTTTAGTGATTGACCTGCATTCCTCACCTATCATCACAAGTTTCTGGTAGTAACTGAAAGAATAAAATTGCAGTTTTAACAACACTCAGAGATGAGATACAAGCATTCCTGCTTTCAGACATTGCTACATGTGACCTTTCAGGAAATCACTGGAAAATTTAGCTAGCAAGTGAAAGAGAGTTCAGAAACTGCTATCAGTTCCCAGAGTGTTTGTCCTAGTATCTGGTGGCTGCCAGTCTCTCCTGCTATTCTTTATTCTTTCTCTCCCTCTCCTCTGCTCTATATTGCCCTCCTGGCTTTCTCTGCTCTCCTGAGTGTGGTTGGTACCCACCTGCCTTCTGTCACAGGAGCACTTTACCAGCTTACTGCAATTCTGATGGAAGCACCTGCTTCTCATTTGGAGCTCTGTGGATTAACACAGTCCACTTGTCACCAGCTTTCACATTGGTAGCTACTTTAGGCCTTGTGTTTTTTACTTTGTGTGTTTTCACTCGTCATCTTGCTCCAAGTCCCCTGAAGTGATAACCAACTGCACACTCACTGCTCAGGATTCATCTTTTTCTAGCTGAGGATTATGGCTGAGGATTTACATGATCTAATTTTCGTCCCAGCCTCTTCATATTCAGCTGGAAACCACACAGTGTGAGCTGCTGTTTGATGAAGCCAGGAGAACCACATCCTCCACCAAAAACAGAGCCACCAAACCAGAAACTCTCTGCCTGTGCCTAAAATCTTTCCATAAAAATTTTGAACAAATTCAGCGACAAAGGGCAGCATTAGAGAGTCCAACACAAGGAGCACCAGGAACAAGTCTAAATTACTGCCAACTATGCAAACCAAGCAAACCAGGGACTGAATGGCCTTTAACAAGGGGCCAGATACCCCCAAACCCCCTGATGGACGTGGTCAAATGCCTTCTCCAGGTTCACAAAACACACATAACACAAAGTCTCACATGCCCTGAAATATTCTCTTGGGGATATTGTGTCCTTCACAGGAAGTCCACAGAGTTGTTAAGCTACATTAAAGTCTGTTCAGATTCTGGCAAAAAAAAAGAGTATTTAATACATGAAGGCAATGTACATGTTTAATCTAATTACTTTTGACATCTGTCTACTTGTGTTTTTCTGTTGCACATGCATCCATTACTGCAGTATGTCTATTGTTAATAGAAGTAACAGCTCTGTGTAATTCCACTCAGTGTTCCCTGTGGATTTTTATTATTTATTTTTTGCATGCCAATCTTTATCTGCATATTTTTATCCTGCTCATCTCATTTTCACACAACTTTTGTGACAAAGTCCCTGGTGGTTTTACAGCTCTGACAGCAAAATAAGATCTGAAAGCTCTCACAGTGTGGTGCATGTGAGGTACATTGTGGGAGCTGGTCCTCAGGGACGAACAATCAGTTGAGAGGAGATAAAAATAGATGTTCATCAGCTCCTCATCTGTAAGAGGATCTTGTCTCTGCTGAGATCTGTTTGTACCCGCTATACTCTCATTCAGAGGGCCTTCTAAGCTGATGCAACTTCAAACTACAGCTTGTTCTGGACTCATGCTGGAGGTTAACAGTAGTTAAACTACATATCAGGGGGAAAAAAAAGCTGCTGGCAAAGCTTTGAGTAATTTGTCTTGTGGTGCAGCACTACAGGCGGTGTGTAGGTACCTGCTGATCAATGACCAAACAGATGAACACAATGATTCCTGCTAAATGAATCCTGCCTGGCTATGTGTGGAGTCCTCTTGCTCTTTGGAAACTGTTGGATTTGTTACCACAGAGAGTTTGCTGTAAATCATCTTGGCAGGTAATTCCAACATAGAGCCAGTGGCCTGACAAGCACAGGGAATTATTAACAATGACAGCAGCTACATGAAGGGAAGGAATGAGTGAATGATAGAAGGCCAGCTGTGCACTGTTCAAATAAGCAGGACAAAACTGCACAATATTTCTCCTCAACAGGATTCAACTGGCATCATGTATTCAGCCAGCTGTGTATGCATTATAAGGTATATTTTACAGCCTGAATATAAGAGCTATTTTTGTGTAAATTAGTTCTGAATAGTGTAGTCATTGCTCTCTCAGTGCTGAGAGGTAATGGTCCATTTGTAGAGCCACAAACTCTGAATTATCTTTGGTCGTTACTTCACAGAGTCATAAGCAACTGGCCTGTAACCCCTAAAATCAAAGTCCTGTTGGGACCCTTGATTTTGGGGGGTTTACTCAGCAGTTAATTTTAAACATGAAAAAAATCATCATCATCATCATCATCATCATCATCACCACTACCACCACATATATATTTCTTAGTTTTTTGCCCATTTGTCACATTTACACAAGCAGAGCAGGAGTAGCATCTCTGAGCCCCTCTCAAATGTCTGCAATCCTCACCCTCTCTCTAAGGGAGCCACCATTTGGAAGAAGACCGTTTCTGACGCTCGTATCCGCGATCTTGTTCTTTTGGTAACTCCACAAAGCTTGTGACAGCTCAGATCCTCTTCTCACTTGAGTGTCTAGAACAAACAGCTGCAGATCTGACGATACAATTACAAAATCCATCATCGACCTCTGACCTAGGGTGTCCTGGTGCCATGTGCACTTATGGACATCCTTATGCCAGTCCTTCCAGTCATGCCCCTCCAGGTCTCACTGCCATTGCCCAGCTGAATGTTACAGTCTCCCAGTAGGATGATGAAGCCACTGGATGGGTCACCCTTGAGCACCCCACCCTGTGAGATCACTGGGACACACAAATGCCTCAACTATTATAGGGTAGTGATTCATGAAGGAGATGATGATTGAATTCATTAAAGGAAAAAAGCTATTCAAACCTTCCTGGCTCTATAACCCTACAATAACAATTGGGGTGGCTGTAACTCAGGAGGTAGAGCAGGTCACCTACTGATCGGAAGGTCAGCGGTTCGATTCCTGGCTACTCCAGGCTGCATGCCACTGTATCCTTGGGCAAGATACTTAACCCCAAGTTGCTCTCCGACGCAAGCGTTGGAGTGTGAATGTGTGTGAATGTTAGATAACATTCACTTAGCTAAGTTAATCATGGAAGTGCGGGGTGTGAATGGGGTAAATATAAACGTGTTGTATAAGCGCTTTGAGTGCTCAGACAGAGTAGAAAAGCACTATATAAGAACTAGTCCATAATACAGAGAAAACCCAACAGTCAATATGACCCCCTATGAGCAGCACTTGGTGACAGTAGGAAGGAAAAACTCCCTTTTAACAGGAAGAAACCTCCAGCAGAACCAGGCTCAGGGAGGGGCAGTCATCTGCCGCGACCAGTTGGGCTGAGGGGAGAGAAAAGACATGCTGTGGAAGAGAGCCAGAGATTAATATCAATTAATGATTAAATGCAGAGTGGAATATAAACAAAGTAAATAAGGTGAATGAAAAGAAACAGTGCATTATGGGAACCCCCCAGCAGCCTAGGCCTATAGCAGCATAACTAAGGGATGGTTCAGGGTCACCTGATCCAGCCCTAACTATAAGCTTGATCATAAAGGAAAGTTTTAAGCCTAATCTTAAAAATAGAGAGGGTGTCTGTCTCCCGAATCCAAGCTGGGAGCTGGTTCCACAGAAGAGGGGCCTGAAAGCTGAAGGCTCTGCCTCCCATTCTACTCTTAAGTATCCTAGGAACCACAAGTAAGCCAGCAGTCTGAGAGCAAAGTGCTCTGTTGGGGTGATATGGGACTATGAGGTCTTTGAGATAAGATGGTGCCTGATTATTCAAGACCTTGTAGGTGAGGAGAAGGATTTTAAATTCTATTCTAGATTTAACAGGGAGCCAATGAAGAGAAGCCAATATGGGAGAAATCTGCTCTCTCTTTCTAGTCCCTGTCAGTACTCTAGCTGCAGCATTTTGGATCAGCTGAAGGCTTTTCAGGGAGCTTTTAGGACAGCCTGATAATAATGAATTACAGTAGTCCAGCCTAGAAGTAATAAATGCATGAATTAGCTTTTCAGCATCACTCTGAGAAAGGATGTTTCTAATTTTAGAAATATTGCACAAATGCAAAAAAGCAGTCCTACATATTTGTTTAATATGTGCATTGAAGGACATATCCTGGTCAAAAATGACTTCATGATTTCTCACAGTGTTACTGGAGGCCAAAGCAATGCCATCCAGAGTAAGTATCTGGTTAGACACCATGTTTCTAAGATTTGTGGGGCCGAGAACAAGAACTTCAGTTTGATCTGAATTTAGAAGCAGGAAATTAGAGGTCATCCAGGCCTTAATATCTTTAAGACATTCCTGCAGTTTAACTAATTGATGTGTGTCATCTGGATTCATTGATAGATAAAGCTGAGTATCATCTGCATAACAGTGAAAATATATGTAATGCTTTCTAATAATACTGCCTAAGGGAAGCATGTATAATGTAAATAGAATTGGTCCTAGCACAGAACCCTGTGGAACTCCATAATTAACCTTAGTGTGTGAAGAAGACTCCCCATTTACATGAACAAATTGGAGTCTATGAGATAAATATGATTCAAACCACTGCAGTGCAGTACCTTTAATACCTATAGCAAGCTCTAATCTCTGTAATAAAATGTTATGGTCAACAGTATCAAAGCTGCACTGAGGTCCAACAGGACAAGTACAGAGATGAGTCCACTGTCAGAGGCTGTAAGAAGATCATTTGTAACCTTCACTAATGCTGTTTCTGTACTGTGATGAATTCTGAAACCTGACTGAAACTCTTCAAATAAACCGTTCCTCTGCAGATGATCAGTTAGCTGTTTTACAACTACTCTTTCAAGAGTCTTTGAGAGAAAAGGAAGGTTGGAGATTAGCCTATAATTAGTTAAGACAGCTGGGTCAAGTGATGGCTTTTTAAGTAGAGGTTTAATTACAGCCACCTTGAAGGTCTGTGGTACATAGCCAACTAATAAAGACTGATTGATCATTTTAAAATTGAAGCATCAATAATTGGAAAGACTTCTTTGAACAGTCTAGTAGGAATGGGATCTAATAAACATGTTGCTGGTTTGGAGGAAGTAACTATTGAAGTTAACTCCGAAAGATCAACTGGAGCCAAAGAGTCTAAACAAATACCAGCAGTGCTGAAAGCAGCCGAACATGAATATGCTAACACAGGGTTTCATGAAAGAGCATCATAGCAACAGTGAGACATGGTGGTCGTAATGTGATGGTCTGGGGCTGCTTTGCTGCTTCAGAACAACTTGCTGTAATTGGTGGCACCGTGAATTCTGCTCTCTACCAAAAAAAATCCTGATTGAGAACATCTAACCATCAGTTCATGCCCTGAAGCTCACTTGGGTCATGCAGCAGGACAAAGATCAGAAACACAGCAGCAGGTCCACCTCTGAATGGCTAAATGAAGGTTGTGGAGTGGCCGAGTCGAAATGTGGACTTAAATCAGACTGGGATGCTTTGGGATGACCTTACAGGCCATTCATGCTGGAAAACCCTGCAACGTGGCCAAATCCAAACAATCCTCCAACCAGTTATTAGTATTAGGGGACAATGACTTTTTAAACACAGGGCATTTAAGTTTTTATAGCTTTGTTTCCATAATAAACAAAATTATCATTTAAAAACTGCATTTTATTTACTCGGGTTATCTTCATACTAAAACTTGTTTAATGATCTGAAGCATGTAAGTCTGACAAATATGCAAACAAGAAAAAAAAAGAAATCAGAAATATTTTTTCACTGCCCTGTACGGCTTTGTGTTCAGGTTCACACTACTGATTACCAGCCTCTCACCAAACAGTAGCAGAATCCACACTTTTTGATTGGCTGCCAGACGGTTGCCGACAGGTTGCCTGTGGTGAAGCCTGTGTAGCCATCCACCAGTCAAAGAGGCCATGCCCCTAATAGTGCAAAATTCAAGCGCTAGTACAATATAATGGGAAAATTAGAGACAAAAACTGTTTTACTAGCAGGCTGTAAACATGTTTATTTCTGTGGTAAATGTGGGCATTTTAATGTGGGAGTCTATGGGGACCGACTTAGTGCTGAAGCCTGCAGCGGGTGTCAGAGGAACTGCCTGTTTCATATTTGCTCTGTTTTTTAGCCCTGCATGTTGCCGCTTGTAGCTTAAATAAAAAATGTACATCTTAAACAGCAGATTAAAACTAGAGAATTACAAAGTCCAGTGGGCAACAATAATAATTTAAAAAAGGGCTCTGAGAAGCATACCTCCAGAGGGGAAGAAATGGAGATGAACAAATAAACTAACACGAGGGAGACGGAGCTATTTACAGCCAGCTGAGACACAGGTGGGAACAACCAGACAGTTTCTTGTGAAACTGTCCAAAGTTCATGTCTAAAAATGGCTAAAAAGGGAATTCACACATAGTAGATGTGATAATTTACTGACACTCGATAAGAAATTAATATTTAATCTGCCTTTGTTCTTGGATATATCATGAACAGTAGAACTATTTTTGTTTGTAGTGTTTGAAAAACATCCATCCATTCATTTTATTATATTAATCCTTTTCAGGGTCATGCGGGATGGGGGTGGGGAGCCTATCCTATCTGCCATAGGGTGAGAGGCAGGGCACACCTGGACAGGTCACCAGTTTGTCTCAGGGTTAACACAGAGAGACAACCATTCGTGCTCACATTTACACCTGTGGACAATTTAGAATCATCAGTGAACCTAACTCCACTATCTGCATGTCTTTGGACTGTGGGAGGAAACTGGAGAACCTGGAGAGAACCCATGCGAACACGGGGTGGGGGGTGCATGCAAACTCCACACAGAAAGGCTCAAGCTAGATAGTGGATTCAAACCCACTGCTGCTGTGAGGCAACAGTGCTAACCGCTGTTCCACTGTGCTCTCTGTTTGAAAAACAAAAAACCAAAAGGACAGAAAAGCAGCTGGAGTGAGCCGGACGCCTCTGTGCAGTGTCAGTGTTATCATGATACTCTGTTTTAATGCGGCTGAACTTGGCTTTTACTCGTCCCTGTTAGCGTACGCTTCTATTGTCAGATAATGGAATGAAAGGGAATATTGCTCAAGGGTCATAAACGCGTTCCTGTTCACAATCACTCCCGACCTGCTGCAATATGTTAAAATCATAATGTTATCAGACAAAATAAACACAAATCTGAGTTAATGATGGCAGCTGTGCAGACAGCTATAATGTCATTAAAAATAAGTGATCATAAACCTTTGTTAGTCCATGGAATATCAAACACTGCACCTTTCTCCGGTCATTAGTGAAATTTCTTTCAGTGGGCCGGTTTGGAAAACAAGCTTGACTCTGAAAACATCATTTTCAGAGTGAAGATTAAATATTCAAGACAGATGAAAAGATTTTTAACAGTGTGAAATTTTAAGCATTACTTCCTTCATTTGCTGTCTGCTCTGGTCAGCATGTGTTACATAATGATCTGCATAATTCTGTTATAAAATGTCCTGGGACATTAGAAAATGTCATCTTATCAGATTGCATCTACATCTCATCACTGTACACAAGGTGATCAGCAAGGAGGCAAATCAGCTGTGGTTTGTGTCCCGTTTGAACTTTTATGGTTGTGCTGCTTAAGAATAAAACTGATTAATTTTGTTAGGAAAAGATCATGATTTGGATTAAATTAGGACCCTTGGTAGACAAATGAGCTGGAAGTGACAGCCCAATGCAACAACCAGAGGACACAAAGGACACACAGTGTTTAACTTGTAACACACCAGGGACTTTGACAAAAACACATTTGACAGTCCAGTAAGAACTGGACTTCTCTTGAAACCTGAAGGTGGTGTTTTGAGTAAGAGAGGGTTCCAACTGAGAAACACTGGGGAGCTGCACCTCTGCTTTATCCTCCTCTTTGACTCCAATGGGTCCATAATTTCCTAAATGAACATCATGTTATATTTAATAAGGCTGGAAACTAGCAACTGAGGCCATAAACCCACGAGGAACGTGTTTACTGGCCTGTAGAAGGAATGCAGATTTAAGGCCTTCCACACTGGCTTCAGCCTTTGGACTCAGAAGCTACAGTTGTGGCTAGAATTTAATTTCCTTCGGGATCAATAAAGTATCTATCGTTCTCTAGAAGTTTCCTTCTACTCAGCATAGGTGAAGTCAAAGAGTTTGGAGGTGTTCCTCCTCCTTCATTCTTCCATCCACTTTGTACAATGTACCAGTACCACTGGCAGCAGAACAGCCCCAGAGCCTGATGCTGCCACCATCATGCCTAACAGCTGGTACACTGTTCTTAGGCCTGAAGGCCTCACCTTTACTCCTACAAACATCCCTCTTTTCATTGAGGCCAAACAGCTCCATCTTTGTCTTGTCTGACCATCAAACTTTTCTCCTGAAGGCATTTGGCTCGTCCATGTGTGCAGCTGCAAATTCCAGTCGAGCTTGAAGGTGTTAATTTTGGAGCAGGAGCTTCATTCTTGGTCAGCACCCTCTCAGTCCATGGAGATGTAAAAGTGGCTTCACTGTGGACGGTGATGCTGGTGTTTCAGCAGTTTCCAGTTCATGGCAGGCTTGAGCCTTGCTGGTTGTTCCTGAACATCCTGACCAGTTTCCTCTCATCTGAGGTGACAGTTTGAGTCATCTTCCAGACCTCGACAAACTGCTGACACATCTGAATAATTTGTAATCACGTACAGTTGTTTGAACTGATAATCTTGGAATCTGCAGTTGTTTAGGAATGGTCCATTAAGCGTCTGGAATATCCTTCCCAAAGCCCTAACCCTACTGAAAATTTGTGGACTACACTTAAAAACCAGGTGTGTGCCAGGAAACCAACCAATTTAGATGAACTCTACAATTTCTGCCTAGAAGAGCGGTCAAATATCCAGCCAGAATTATGGCAGAAGCTTGTTGATGGCTACCAAAAGCCATTGAGGGTGAGGTGCCACTTCTGAAAGGACATTTAACCAAATATTAGTGGGATGTATGTATGTATTTGAGCCTGTATCTATACTTTGGACTCTGTTTGAGTTAGAGAAAATCCAAAATAAATTCAAATTAGTGCAGTTCTTGTTTTTTAAAGTTATTACAGATGTATGCTGTACAGTCATTTCACACTGGAAAAAGAACAGCTCAAAGAAAAACATTAAAAGCCTCAAATTACCATAACATTCATGCCCATGATGAGTGAATGGAACCAATATATCAAAGTTCTCCATGAAATTAGTTTTAAAAATGGAATTCCTTTCAAATTTGTTTCATCGGCTTTACTCTAGAGTGAGCAAGTTTGACAATCTCTAAGAAAAGATGTTTGTAAAGCAGTTTTGGCAGAACATTCTGGTGACACCTGCATCGGGCTAGACACATCCTAGTATGGGTCACATTGGTGAGTGTTCACCAAAGCAAGTTAGTCCAAAAACAAATAGAACCAAAAAAGAAGAAATTTCAAACACAGGGAGCCAACACAGGACACACGATGCTCGAACAGGAGGAAGGAGGGACTTCATCAGGGGGAGGGGCAACCAAGCGCAGGTGAAATCATTTGAGACCGCAACAGGAACAGGAAAAAGAAGAAAAGATGATCGTGTAAGAATCGACATTCAAAATACAAAGAATGAGAAAAACTCATGAATCCATAGATACGTACTTCAGATGGTCCAGCTCGTGTGAAGTGACCGCAGCAGTGGAGACAGCTGCATTAAGATTGTGTGTGATGTTTTAATATGATGACTATGGTTTTACAGATGTTCGTACAGAGAGGGAATTCGTTCATCTACTATGCTGCACAAGCTTTCCAGAGGAATCGTCAGCTTTGATTAAAGACTCAAGTCCAAGGAATTCAATCGCTCCCATGTGAGGCTGCTTTGAATTTCTTCTGACAGGAAATGACCTGTTTGCTGCCATCCAATCACTTTACCGCAGAGCCCATAAATAAGCGATCATTCTCTGTGTAAAATAAAATTGAATTGAACTGTGGAGACTGACCCTTTCTCCCCTGCTGGGCTTCTGAAGATGCCAGTCGGGCTGCTGGGGCTGTGGATGCTCTCATCCTCTAAGGCTTTCTCCACAGATTAAACAGCAGAAAGCCCCAGAGTCCTTTATAACTGTGCCAGCTAGAAACATCCCAGAATATTACTGCAGTGCATTATGTAAATATTATTATACAATATGCACCACAGATGAAAATCCTGTTTTGAAACCCTTCACTGGAAGAATGCAGCAACTCTCTCAACAGCTGCTAATCTCTGCTAATGATTATTCCCTGCTTCATCTTAGTATTCATCCCATTTCCAGAACCAAACCTCCAGAGTGAAATCTGCCGAGAAAAACATTTCCAAACAGGATTCGGAAACATTCCCCACATGGCTGCTTACATACAAATACCTCCATTAGAATTTCACGCTTTACATGAAAAAATTCTGTTTTATTCTCAAAATGACAAAAATACATAATCTGCATGTATAAAGAAACAAACAATCAACTCTAATACAGTCACGGTAAAAGGAAAGTACGCCCAGTTTCAGTTCTAGGTTTTATCCATCAGGACATTATTTTAAAAAATTGTCTGATCCTTTGCTGCTTCTATTTATTTAAATACAAACTCAGATGACCAACAAAAATGTGCCATTATTTATTTTTATCAAAAAATAAGACAAAAAAAAAAACAACCTCCTGTTAAAACTGAGTCCAATCATGATTCAGCATCATGTAGAACCTCCGTCAGCAGCAATAAGCTGCAGTGATGTTTCCTGTGTGGCTTCATCAGTCTGTCTAATCACTGTGGAGGAGTTTGGTCCACTCTCCTTCACAGCGTAGCTTCAGCTCAGTGAGGTTTGCAGCATTCATTCATGCTCAGCTCTCTGAAGGCCCCCCCACAGCATTCAGCAGGCTGAGGTCTGGACTCTGACTGGGCCGTTGCAGCACCTTCATTCTTGGATCATCGTCCTGTTGGTGACCCAGTTTGGTCCCAGCTTCAGCTGTGGGACAGACGGCCTCACGTGAGCCTCTAGAATACTTTGGTCTACAGAGGAGCTCACGGTCCACTCAGTGACTGCAGGGAGCCCAGATCCTCCTCCACCGTGCTGACAGCTGCTCTGAGGTGTTGGTGCTGATGTTTCCTCCAAACGTGCTGCTGTGCATTCTGGACAAACATCTGCACTTTGGTCTGTTTGTTCCAGAAGTCTTTGTGTTTTGTTCAGATGTGCTGCCATGTTCTTCCAGAGAGGAGGCTTTCTCCTGCAGCATTCCAAACAGGCCATACATGTTCAGTCTGTTTCTAATGAACTTTAACCTTTAACCTTTAACATGCTAACTGAGGCCTGTAAAGTCTGAGGTGGAGATCTGAGGTTTATTGCAATTTCTCTGAGTGCTGCACGATCTGACCTTGGGTTAAATTTGCAGGGACTTCCACTCCTGATGTTTCCCACTTTCTCACTGTAGCACGATGAACTCGGAATTGTTTCAAAATGGCTTTGCAACCCTTCCCAGATTGATGAGCATCAACAACTGCTCCTCTGACATCATTGCCGATGTCTTTTCTCCTCATTAACACACACCTGAATACACCAGACCAGCAAACTGCCAAAACTTTTATACAGGCAGTCAAACTTGCTGATGATCAGTTAATAATGTGCATTTGATTAGCAGCACCTGGCTGCTTCTTACCCTTAATACTCTTAATTCCTCTGGAAGCAGACAGACAAACATTCAGACTGTTGGGAATTAGTGTTGTAAAAGGCCAAAAATATGCCACTACTCAAGCTTCATATTAGATTTGCTGTAAATGTGCTGTCACTGCTGAGCACCTTGCCTTGAAGGGAGACTGTGGCATTTTTCAACCTGGTGTTATGCTCATGCTTTTTAAATGTGGAAACTCTGTCAGCAGTCAATTTGGGATAAGGAATATGGAAATGTGATAACAATACCCAATTTCCCCTAACCTTTGATAAATGAAAACTGTGCGAGTCAGACTCGTTTCCTTATCTTTTCAATGACAGCGCTTCACACTGCACTCACTTTCTGCTCTCAAAGGGAACGTAAACGTGTGAAACACTCTCACTCATGCACATTGTCACATCAACACAAAGAATGTGATTTGAGTTGGCAGTTTAATTTAGGCCTTGTTGGCTCACCATGTTTAGAGAGTTCCTGTTTCCTGAGGTCCTCTCTCCACCATACAGACTGAAATAAATGATAAACGAAGCTTTGTTTACATTCAGTGCTGCAGTTTACTGTGCCAGTCAGCGTTTTCACTGTCACGAAGGTGGCTTCCTTTTTACCTGTTAGGATTACCACAACATATTGATACATACTGATGTGTGTGTACATACTGATATAAAATAACCTGAAAATTATTTGAGAATAAAAACAAGTCCATATCTCTTACATTTTTAAAAAATATCTGACATTAAGTTACTGAACTCAAACAAAGTGCTATTTTAACATCAATACTCCAACAAGGCTGTCTTACATGGATTTGTTAGAAGATAAATAAAAAATACATTTTACACATAACTTTAAACAGGAATGATTCATTTCTGTGTTTTTCTTTTGGTTTCCTGCAGAAACTGTGTGTGTGTGTGTGTGGGGGGGGGGGGGGGGGGGGGGGGGGCAGTCGTGCAGGTTTTTTAGCACTTGATGTTTCCAACTACAAAAGTCAGAATGTAGGAAGTGAGACTGTGAACATGCAAACATGCCAAAGATTTAGCAGTGACAGCTTTTGTGTTTCTGACACTTTACCTCTTCAGTTTTATTTTGATTATTTTGGGCATGTTTTTATGATGAGCATTTTGTGAAGAGCAAACTGAAGCATTTCACAGGTTTCAAAGACTCGTTGGCATCTAAATCAAATATCAGAGTCAGTATTTACAGTGTTCACCTTTTTTTTCAGTTATCTGTGACATGTTGAATATCAGCGTCTCGGCCAAATCATGATTGATGGTGACCCATTTCTGCCCTTCAGCACTCCAAGCTGGTCACAGTTTCTGTGTATCCACCTACTTTTTAAGGACTGATCATAGATTCTTGACTGGACTGAGATCTTGGGTTTCCTGGCCAACCTGTGGCTGTGAGGAAATCTTCATACCATTCTTTGCTGATGGTAATGTTTCTGAAACCCACCAAACCACTGGTGGGTTTAGATCCTTTTTGGGGTCTGGAGCAGCACAGTGGTGTGGTAGTTAGCACTGTTTCCTCACAGCTAGTAGGACCAGGTTCGGCTTCACCTTGGCTCCGGTCTTTCTGTGTGGAGTTTGTACGTTCTCCCACGTGGGTTTACTCCGGTTTCCTCCCACAGTTAGTGGGGTTTGGTTAATTGGTGATTCTAAATTGCCCGTGAGTGTGAATGGTTGTCTGTCTGTCTGTCTGTGTTAGCCCTGTGACCCTGAACAGGACAAGTGGATTTGGACATATGCAAATAGGTTTATATAGATTATTATTAAAAAAGATGTTATGAATGATGACAGTATTTGGTTATTGATTGATCATCTGGGCAGCAGAGGTGGGAAGTAATGAAGCACAAATACTTTGTTACTGAACTTTCAGGTAGCAGCTGTGGTGTTCATGGTCACAGTTAGGGTACAGCAAGTGTAGCAGCGTGGAGTTTGAATTTAAGCTGATGATTCATTCACTGAATTCAACCTTTATACCAACTGTATGCTGTCTGGTATAAAGACAGTGTAAGCAGTATACTGTCAGTGTCGCGTCCTGTCTCTCTCCGCTCAGCCCCAGCCGGTCGCAGCAGATGACCCCCCCTCCCTGAGCCTGGTTCTGCTGGAGGTTTCTTCCTGTTAAAAGGGAGTTTTTCCTTTCCACTGTCACTGCTCGTAGGGGGTCATTTTGATTGTTGGGTTTTGTCTGTAATTATTGTAGGGTCTTTACCCACAATATAAAGCACCTTGAGACAACTATTTGCTGTGATTTGATTCTATGTAGCTGATAAAGTAATGTCCAGCCAGCTAATTATATCCAGATAGTTTGCATGAAGAAGGCAGTATTTTTGGTGCATAAAAGAGTTGTTATTTGTCTGCATTTTAGTCAAAATGTGTTAGAGTGATACTGTATGTGAAAATGATGCATAGAGCACATCTGAATACCTCTTCCACCAGTGAGGTAGGCACTGTGAAGCATATTGAGTGACAACCGATAAAGACAAAGTATCAGTTATGGTAAATGGACCAGTTCTTATATAGCATTTTTCTAGTCTGTCCGAGCGCTTATACAACACGTTTACATTTACCCATTCACACAAGCACTTCTAGTAAGCTAAGTGCTCACTGTCTAACATTCATACACATTCATACTCCAACGCTTGCGTCGGAGAGCAACTTGGGGTTCAGAATCTTGCCCAAGGATACTTTGGCATGCAGCCCGGAATCAAACCACTGACCTTTCGATCGGTAGGTGACGTGCTCTACCTTCTGAGCTACAGCCACCCTGAGTTATAATCTCTTCTTGTGCAGCTTTGTTTCTCTCTTCATCTCCCTTCTTGCTTTGTTTCCTTGGTTTTAAACATCACTGTTATGGATCAGTAAAGGATTTCTCCCACCAACTCCACCTCTCAGCACAGCTCTGTGGATCATAGTGAGTACTGGATATCTTGTTCTGCAGATCAATGTGTCTTTTTGAAGTGAGACCTGATTAACCTCCATCAGTATTAAGTTTGGTGTCTCAGGGGAAAGGCAGTGCAGTTTTTACTCTAAATCCTAAGTGGTGCTGAAAGTGTTTGCCCTCAGGTGCATGTTCACTGCACTCAAAAAGTCCTAGCCTGCAGAAAAATGTGCTCCATGGAAGTCGTTCAGCTACAGTATCATTAGCTAAAGAACCGACATACCCCGCCCCGCTTCCTCCTCCTCCTCTTCCTCATTTCACCACAGATTTCAGGTGAATATCTGAATAATGTATCCGTAGTCTGACAACAGTTCATCTCTTAGTTCTGTATCTTATCCCAGTTTGTGTTGCTGTAATTACTATATCTGCCTTTCAGTCTACAACAAACACATCACAACCTTAAAAACCATTAAAATACACATAAAAGTGCTCATAAGATCCATAAAACACATAAAACATCTCCTGTGCCAGCTGTGATAATCTGCCAGTAATTTTACAGATCTTTCTTAGAGTGTAAGCTGACAGGTTACTTTGATATATTGCAGCAGCATTTCTGCCGCTGTTTGTTGGTTTTATAACTGGATGCTTTATTAAATGTGAAGTTTTCAGAATGTATTCAAACTTTTCTTTCAATTTTTTGTCATGTTGGAGATGATTATGAGGTGTTTCTCTTTTAGGTTAAGCAATACTTTCAGATCAAACTGGGCTGTGTGTGGCACGCACGGCTGCCTTTAAGGCCTCTCTTCAACCTGATAGAAAGTTGTATTTTTTTCTGACTCCATGTGGAGAGGAGAGACAAGGTCAGATCAGGAACTCTGAAGCTGAAAATCATACATTTTTCTGGAGTCTTGGGGTTTTATTCTCTTTACACAATGTCAGTGATGTACGTGGACTCCCTCTGGTCTAAATGGCTGACCTTCAAGTTTGTAAAGGAAAGCAATATTTAAGTCTGACATGTCCTCCAGTGTTATGATGTGGTGGACAGAAGCTGTGAGCAGCAAATCTCAATCTAAACAGTTTTTTTGTGGTTTCAAATCTAAAAATTTACTTTTTTCACCCAACCAGACAGGCCTGTTTGACGTCAGCATCTTCCCCTTTATTAAGCACACCTCTGAGGCACGATTTGCTCACAGTCTAAGGTGGATTTAGTTTCCTTTGGATTGACCCATGCTCTCAGTTTTCCTTAGCTTACCTCAAAAGTTTTTTTTCTTTCAAAAGGTGGTACTTACACCAGGGGACCCTTACCCACCGTGCCCTGACCTGCTTGAAGGGGTGGGCGTGGGTACGGTTCAGATGAACTAAAGTCAAGGACGCAGGTTTGGACTCAAAACCCCCTACATCATCTGCCTCCACACAGCTGTGGTAGCTATGCTGATTTATTCAGTCAAATCTGTGACTCTGAAGCAGACCTCTCACCACGGTGTGCAGTTTTTAAAAGTTTATTTTACAAGTCAGCAGTGAATGAGTCTGAATCTAAGAGAATCAGAGATGAGCACCAATTCACTGGACGGGGGTGGCTTTCTGCCAGAGAAGAGAAATCGATAAGTTTCATTGCCAGAGTTTTGTGGAAGAAAATTATTATTGTGCAGTTAATTAGCCTTTTATTCCAGAGCAAGCAGAGGAGAGGGTGGCAGGCAGAGGTTTGCCAGAAGGTAAGGCAACAGTAGAGGGTGGTCAGGAAGGTGAGTAACTGGTGAGTCCAGCTAAGAATGGCTGTTGGAGTTTTCTTCAGCCAATTTTGGGCCACTCAACCAAACAACAACAACAATCTGGCTAGGAGAGTGGGCATGAGCTGGTCCTTAAGTACAAGGAGATACTGAGTTGACAGCACACAGATGTGTCAGCTGAAGAGCAGGAACTTAGCAAGGTCCACCAGCAGGTGAAATCCAAGGTGGGCCTACACAAACTCTACCTGAGAACAGAGGAAATGGGAAGAGTAGAGCGGACAAAGAGAGAAAGTCAGGAGAAAAACCCTAACTACTGTAGCTCTGGACCATGACACCATTCTGGTCATGAGGCATCCCAGATACATCCATGATGAGACAGGATGTGAGTTAGAATAACTGACTGCTGTTCAAATCCTTCTATCAAAAGAGATGCTTGAGTTTTGTTATGGTTTGTGTAAGGGATGAGACCCAAGCACAGACTGGGAAAAGGTTAACAGGTTTATTTACAAGAGGATTTAGACAATGTTGACAGTGAGACAAGGACAGGAGGCTGAGTGGTGGTGAAGCTGATGATGTTCCCATTTTCATTGGGAATGACCAGGTGGACAGGAATAGAAATTAGTCCATCACAGACAGCTCAAGTTGAACGGTTTGGAGACAAAGTTGGAGAGGCAAAGCTGAGATGGTTTGGACATGTGCAGAGGAGGGAAAGTAGATATATTGGTCAAAAGATGTTGAAGATGGAGCTGCCAGGCAGGAAGAAAAGAAAATGACCTCAGAGAAGATTCATGGATGTAGTGAAGGAGGAAATGCAGAGGGCTGGTTCTGACAGACAAGGATGCTGGGAAATAGTGAGATGGAGGAGATGATGTGCTGCAGTGACCCCTAAAAGGAGCAATTGAAAGAAGATACTGAATGTCAGATTAGGCAGAAGTTCTAATGTTGTTCTGATGATGAATGCTCATATTAAATAATGACTAAAGTTTCTAAATTTGAGGTCCCTGTGGATACAAGTAGTCCCTGTGAACCAAAAGCTCAGGCTGCAGACTACCCTAAACAACCAGTTTATCAGTTTTTTCTGCTTGTAACCCACGTTGTTTTTTTGCCATTGTATAGGTCTTTCCGGTGAATGTATCATTACTCACAAAGTTCTGTTTTTCCCATGTTCGATGAATGCACCATTTCGTTGCACACGGTACCTCTTGTCTACAGAGGGAGAAAACTTTTTTTCCACGGTTGGTAGAGTAGAGCGGCTGTGAAACTTAGTGGTTTGAGAAATTTAGTCGTCATTTTGTAAGCACAGAAACCATATAGTTGGTCCAGTGATGTGTAAATGCCACTAAAGGTGGATTAAGTTAAAAAGAATTTTCTGGTAAGTCAGTATATTTATTTGCAATGTGCATTTGTGTTTTTTTTTTCTGTGTGAACATGGTGCAGATTGGAGTTCATTATTAGGAAAAAGAGAAAAAACAGTCAGGATATGCTGTGAAATGTGGAAGCTATGAGCTGTGTTAGCCCTGTGCAATGTACGGTAGCGCAGCCACATGGTTGTAACTTTTTTCAGGTATCACTGTGAGCTATGAGCTCAACAGGTGCTTAGCTTCCATGGTTGATTTGATTGTGCTCTAGGTTTCTGTTGTTACTATTAATACTATTTTTTTGACAAGATTATATTGTTGACTAGCTAGTAACAATATGTGGAAGTAGAAAGGACATTTTCTAAGAGATCATTTACTAAATTATTTTTATTTAAGGAATTAAGAGTTGCTTGCACGTTGTGTGCAGGCTGTTTTTTTTGGGGGGTTTTTTTTATAGAATCTGCTTCTAAGGACTTAGCTGGGAGGCCTGAGGACTGGATGCCGGAGATATTTACCCAGGATATCTCATACCAAGACCACCTGTTCTCAGGAGGGTGGTAGGACCTGAAAGGATTTCCTTTTTTTCCCTTCTTCAGAGGATTTGTTTATTTTCCCTTATTTTACTTGAGATCTGAGATATTTTATTTGCTACTTTTCTTTGGGTCAGGACTGATTCCATAAACAACTGATTCCATAAAATACCTGATGCATCAAAATTGGGAGTAGCTGAACACTTGTGTGTAGAGTATTTAGAGTAGAGAACTTTAAGTGCGTAAATTGGTATGGACAGTGGACATTATAGAATGGTATCGAGCTCAATGAGTGTGGGAAACTGAAAGAACTGAATTATTGTTTTGTTGTTCTGTCAATGCATATCTTATTTAAAGGTCAATTAATCAATGACCCTTCTTAAAGGTATGACATGTTGATGTTAAATTCCTGAAAATACACTGCATTCTTAACTAAGAACATTGAGGGTTTGTTGTGGTTAGAGGGTTTTCCTTTGAAATTTACACAGTTGCCATCGCCAATCTCCTACGAAGCTAAGAGAAGTGACCCTAAGTGTGTATACTTTGGCTATTCCAGTGAATCAGACCAATAGATTCTTGCATTCTGGACTGCTACATTCTCAAAGGGCTACGGCAAGGGGGAGCCAGGACGGCAGGAAAGGGGGGAGATTTCATCATCCCCACACTCGGAGATTGGGTACCAAGTCCCAATAATAACAACAAGTACACTGAATACCAGAGCAGCTGACCTGAAAGATAAGATCATGGCTAAGAAGGCAAACTGGACCCCTCTGGTCGTCTCTAGTCGTCGCTGACTACCAAGACTATGTGAAGTACTCTCTGAAGACCTACTAGAAGATGCAAATGCAGCACTACGGACAATCCCTACCAGCACCATCACTGAAACCAATCAGTTGATGTATAACACGGCAGCAGTGATCCTTGAGATGCTTGGCTATAAGATGAACAGCAATAAAGAGCAGTATCCTCCATGGAAATGACGACTAGAGGCTAAGATCAAGGCAGCACAGAGGGAAGTTAGCCAGCTCTCAGAGTTGCAGAAAGGTGGGATGTAGAAGAAAGGGGTGTCTAAGAAGTACAACAGGCTGTCCATACCTGAGGACTTAGAGACTGCCAAGCAAAGACTCACAGCCTTGGCTAGCCCCCTGAAGAGGTATACCAGAGAAATGGAAACCAGGAAAATAAACTGGATGTTCTCCACCGAACCATCAGTGGCAGGGGAACAATATGAGAACAGCACCCCCACCAAGGCTGGAGATGGAGCAATACTGGAAGAGCATATGGGAGAAGGATGCGTCACACAACACCTCAGCTCGGTGGCTAGTGGATCTAAGAGCAGACCACAGCACCCTCCTTGAACAGGCCCCAGTAACCATCACAGTGGCAGACATCCAAGAAAGAGTCTCACACATGAAGAGCTGGACAGCACCAGGCCCTGATATGATTCACACCTACTGGCTAAAAAAGCTAACTGCACTCCGTGAACGCCTGGCAGCACAAATGAAAAAGCTGCTAGAGGCTAAGACACACCCAGAATGGCTGACTGAGGGTCAGACGGTCCTGATCCCCAAGGACCCCCAGAAGGGACCAGTCCCATCCAACTACCGGCCCATAACCTGCCTCAGTACAACATGGAAACTCCTGTCAGGCATCATAGCAGCTAAGATGAGTAGGCATGTGGCACAATACATGACAGGCAGAGAGACCAGGGGAGCAAAACACCATCTACTAGTAGATCGAGCAGTCATTCGAGACTGTAAGACCCGACTGACCAACCTGTGCACTATGACTTGATGCCACACACATGGATCCTGGAATGCCTAGAACTGTATAAAATCAACAGGACCCTAAGAGCCTTCATAAAGAATTCAATGTGTATGTGGAGAACAACACTAGAGGCCAACTTCAAGCCCATTGCACAAGTCAACATCAAGTGTGGGATTTACCAAGAGATGCTCTGTCCCCACTGCTGTTCTGCATAGGCCTGAATCCCCTCAGCCAGATGGAGCAAGCATCAGCCACCTTCTGTACAAGGATGACATCAAGCTGTATGCTAAGAGTGAACGAGATATCTATTCACTGATCTACACCACCAGGATCTACAGCAATGATATTGGAATGTCATTCGGACTGGAGAAGTGTAGTCGGATGGTAACTAAGAGAGGAAAAGTAGTCAGAACTGAGGGGATTACACTACCAGAAGGCAACATTGCAGACACTGAGGACAGCTACAAGTACCTTGGAATCCCACAGGCAAATGGGAACCATGAAGAGGCTGCTAGGAAAGCTGCAACCTCCAAGTACCTGCAGAGAGTAAGGCAAGTCCTGAAGAGTCAGCTGAATGGGAAGAACAAGATCCGGGCTATCAACACCTACACCCTGCCAGTTGTCAGATACCCTGCTGGGATAATAAGCTGACGAAAGGAGGAGATGGAAGACAAGAAAGCTCCTTCCCATGCATGGAGGGTAAGGAGGGTAAGGTGAAACCCTCCATGCATGGAGGGTTTCTCCCTAAATCAGGCACCCTGACACTTTACGCTAAGCAGAAGGAAGGTGGCCGAGGACTAGTGAGTGTCAGAACCACTGTCCTAGATGAAACAACAGAGATCCATGAATACATCAGGAAGATGGCCACAAAGGATCATGTGCTTAGTGAGTACCTCAGGCAGCAGAAACCCGAGAAAGAAGAGGACGAAGAACAGGAACCATCATGAAAGACAGGCCTCTGCACGGCACGTACCACCAGCAGATAGAAGAAGTGGCTGACATAGAGAAATCCTACCAATGGCTGGACAAGGCTGGACTGATAGACAGCACAGAGGCACTAATCATGGCAGCACAAGAGCAAGCTCTGAGTGCAGGATTATAGAGGCTGGGGTCTACCACACCAGGCAAGACCCCAGGTGCAGGCTGAGCAGAGATGCCCCTGAGACAATCCAACACATAACAGCAGGGTGCAAGATGCTAGCAGGCAGGGCATACATGGAACACCATAACCAAATGGCCGGCATAGTATACAGGAACATCTGTGCCGAGTATGACCTGGAAGTCCCGAAGTCAAAATGAGACACGCCCCCAAGGGTGGCTGAGAACAACAGAGCTAAGATCCCATGGGACTTCCAGATACAGACAGACAAACTTGTGATGGCTAACCAACTGGACATCATAATGGTGGACAAACAAAGGAGAAAAGTCGTGGTGATAGATGTTGCAATACCAAGTGATGGGAACATCAAGAAGAAGGAACACAAGAAGCTTGATAAATACCAAAGGCTCAGAGAGGAGCCTTTGGTATTTTTCATTCCCTCATATCCATTCCGATAGTTTCAGCAGTCTCCCTTCAGGAATTTGCTGACATTTGTAAGTCCTTATGCTTTGATTATTATTCCTATTTATTCTCTGACTGATAAATTCAAACACTGCAGCGAAAAGTAGCTGGAAAAGCACAAGGACTGAACAGGTTAATCACAACGTTGTGGGCTGTGTCGACCCGACCTGTAGTTCGATTTCTCCTGAGGCGCACGTCAGGTTACGTTGTATGATCAGAGCAGTTTCTGTAGCCGTTGTGCGCTTCTCAGGTGGACTTTGATGTTGATGGTTTTCCGCTTGAGAACTGTTCCACACATGTTTTCATCATCCACAACAAGAAACTCACTTCTATCTGTCTGGCTATCATCCTCAAAGAAACCCCTTTATGGGATTATGTCGCTTTCTCCGCAGACCGCTGCCATTACTTTGCGGACCAGCACAGTGAACACGCACACAGCTGCGTGCGTGTTCACTGTGCACAGTGCACAGTTAGTTTTAGTTAGTTTTGTAAACTCACAATACAGTTTCAGTTAGTCATTGTTTTTTGCTTTTAATTATAGTTTAATTACTTCAGTTAATGAAAATGTTTTTTTCAGTTTCAGTTTTTATTATTTAGTTAGTTATTGTTAACTATAATAACCCTGTTTGTTACAAAGTTTACCGGCAGGCAGGAACCAGCTTGGTGGTATCACATGGTATGGCCAATCTTGCATGCAATTGGTCAGTGGGTTTCCTTGGACGCTTCATCACGGTAAACAAGATTTTAAGTGGTTATTTCTGTTTTGGTATTAGGTTCGGGGCCACATGAGACATCATTTTCTTCCAGATACGGATCGAGGTCCGCCTATTGGTGACCTCTGTCATAGAGAGTGGACATACCTAATATGTCATCTCAATCAAAGGAACCCCACCCTGTCCTGAAGAAAGAGTCCTAAAGGAGGGTGAGCTAAAAGAGCTTATTTCAAACAGAGCATGAACTGAGGGTCTGCAACAAGGCCCACTATACAAGAGAGAAGGATTATTCTGAAGTGTTCAAAGCTACTCTAGGAAAGTTGAAGAATAAAAATACTGAGCTGAAAATTTTCACTTGAACTTGTTTAATTCAATTCAATTTTATATATATAGCACCAAATCACAACAAACGCCCCAAATGAGAATCACAACAAACAGGTGCTTTATATTGTAGGTAAAGACCCTACAGAGAAAACCCCAAACAGTCAAACACTTGGTTACAGTGGGAAGGAAAAACTCCCTTTTAACAGGAAGAAACCTCCAGCAGAACCAGACTCAGGGAGGGGCAGTCATCTGCTGTGAGGGGGAGAGAGCCAGAGATTATTAATAACTAATGATTAAATGCAGAGTGGAGAATAACAGAGTGAAAGGCGGTGAATAAAAAGAAACAGTGCATCGTGGGAACCCTCCCAGCAGCCTAGGCCTATAGCAGCATAACTAAGGGAGGGTTCAGGGTCACCTGATCCAGCCCTAACTATAAGCTTGATCAAAAAGGAAAGTTTTAAGCCTAATCTTAAAATAGAGAGGGTGTCTGTCTCCCAAATCCAAGCTGGAAGCTGGTTCCACAGAAGGGGCGCCTGAGAGCGAAGTGTTCTGTTGGAGTGATATGGTACTATGAGGTCTTTGAGATAAGAGGGGGCCTGATTATTCAAGACCTTGTAGGTGAGGAGAAGAATTTAAATTCTACTCTAGATTTAACAGGGAGCCAATGAAGAGAAGCCAATATGGGAGACATCTGCTCTCTCTTTCTAGTCCCTGTCAGTACTCTAGCTGCAGCATTTTGGATCAGCTGAAGGCTTTTCAGGCAGCTTTTAGGACAGCCTGATAATAATGAATTACAATAGTCCAGCCTAGAAGTAATAAATGCATGAATTAGCTTTTCAGCATCACTCTGAGAAAGGATGTTTCTAATTTTAGAAATATAAATTTAGAAATATACTGCACAAATGGAAAAATAATGTGCATTGAGGGACATATCCTGGTCAGAAATGACTCCAAGATTTCTCACAGTGTTACTGGAGGCCAAAGTAATGCCATCCAGAGTAAGTATCTGGTTAGACACCATGTTTCTAAGATTTGTGGGGCCGAGTACAAGAACTTCAGTTCGATCTGAACTTAGAAACAGGAAATTAGAGGTCATCCAGGCCTTAATGTCTTTAAGACATTCCTGCAGTTTAAGTGCTTTAGTTGAAGGTTCTTTTAGGAGCAAAAAGAGAGACGACTGCTACTTGGACAGAAACCAGAGCCAAAGCTGAGCGAGGTTAACTTGGGTTAAACCTTTTTGTCATGCAGCACACAACATATTTATTTACAAGAGGCACAATTTGGAGTTAGCTTGGGGGCCAAAACCCTCTCACTGAGTTAAAAACAAAAAAAAAACAAAAACCCAGCTTGAAGTGAACCATCCAGCTGCACACAAACAAAAGCGGTGATTGTATATCCTCCGGAGATTTAGCTCTGACTGTGCTGGATGTGCTGGACAAACAATGGTGCTGGAGATTCAGGCCAGATTTTAATCATCTTCCACTGAAAACAGGTGTGAGCTTATTACACATACCGACCAATGTGTCCAAGATTCACAGCAGATGTGTGAAGATCAACGACAGCAGCAATAAAGACCAGGGATTTATGTTTTAATCATGGTATGATGATGGTGATGATGATGTCTTTGTGTGTGTGAAGTCTTTCTGAAAGATGTTAGAGAATCAGAAAATCAGGAGTGTTCCTGAAAGTATGGCACAAATAATATGAAGTATATGCGTGAAGATGACCTTGACACTCATCCTGTACTGCTGTATTGCACAGTTACCTCCAGGTTCTTCTTCAGACATCTGTCACCTATGGTTATGTCATGAATCTGCTTCATCATGTCTCCAAGAAAGACAGCTGGGCTCATTATCTCATGTCGCTCGAGTCCTTCTGCAGTTTTAGCTCTAATTCAAGCAGTCATCTCATCGCTGTAGAAGATGGGCTGACACAGTGGATTGAAAATCTTCATTAAGATTCTGAGATAAAAACTACACCAGCTGCTTTCACTGATTAAAATCATTTGGCCTGGTCTGTATTCTGGTCAGGACTGGTGCTGTCTCAATGAAAACCTGCAGTGCAATTTCTGATATTAAAAATGAGAACCTTCTTAAAACGTTTTAATGTTTGTACACTGAAAGTCAAAGAAATAGAGTAAACTTCAGATTAAAAGCACCAAGGGGGACAGTTATGGCCCAGCAAACAGAGCAGGACAGCTACCATTCCGACGGTCAGTGGCTCAATCCCTGGTCTACATGTCAAGGTGTCCTTGGGCACTTAGTTACTGAACCCCGATGCCTTTGAGACATCTATTAGTGTGTGTATGTGTGTGTATGTATGTGTCCCACAATCACATAAACCTGATTTACTTAAGTTTGTGGCATGTAGTTTACTGCTAACTGTGCCAATATTTAATGCCAGAAAAGTCTTATTTTGAGCCTGGTATGTGTGTGCTAGCTGTTGGAAGCAGTTTTAATTTATACCAGAGGGAGGTGTTAACCAAATGAATGTTACTGATATGAGTCCATGACTCAGAGCTGTGAGCAAGGTAGCAAAACTTTAGCCCCGTCATGTACACTTCACTCTGCACGTCTCAGGCCATCAATAATCCTGCTATTTTAATGTAACAGAGCTTAATGTGGAGGACAAAGAGAGGAGGATAATCGCTGACTCTGTGTTTGCAGGCCGTGGATGGAGAGAGGGCCTTAAGTTGTGCACAGGTTGTGTTACACATCTGTGGTGAAAATCACATCTACAGTAGACATCAGTACACCAGATACACTATTGTACGGTCTTTACCTTACAATATAAAGCATCATCATGATTCTGTGCAGTTTTATATAAATAAAACTGAATGGAACTGTTGCTAAAAGTATTTGTGTCATGGCCGGGGAGGAAACAGGCGAGGAATGGCTGACACGAAGGACTCCAGAAGTCAGCGTAACTTAAAAGGGATTTATTTAAGCAGGGGAAAAACAAATACAAAAATCTTGGAAGGGAGACGACGGGCAAACACAGGGAACACACGGGCACACAACATCAATGACGTGACAAGGAACACATGGAAACTGAGGGCTTAAATACACACTGGGTAATCAGGGCAAGAGGAAACAGCAGGGAACAACAGGTGAGGCAAATGAACTAATTACCCAGGGGAAGCAAAGCTGAACACAAGCACAGGAAAACCAGACTGTCAAGATAAACAGGAAGTGACAAACCAAGGAACATACTGACTAAACACGGGGAACAGGCACAGACTCAGGACAGAGATGCAGACATATCACAACACTAGGAAACACAAGACATCAACCTACTGGGAGGACACACTCAGGAAATAAACTAACACAAAACGCTGGGCCAACGGCCCAGGACATGACAGTACCCCCCCCTCAAAGGCCGGCTCCCGACGGCCACAAAACAAGAAACAAAACCAGACCAGGGCGGGAGGCGGGGGACCAGGAAGGAGGGCCCGAAACAAAAACAGACAGGGAGCAAACAAAGTCAGGAACAAACCCAAAAACACAAGGAAGCACTGGAGCAAGGGTAGAGCACAAGGGCAAAAAACAATAAGCAAAAGGAACAGAACAAAGAAAAGCAATGGCACAAGCTGAATAACAGTCCAAAAACCAGAGCAAAACATGGGGATGAGAAACAAAAAACAACCAGACGAAATAAAAGCGACAGCACAAGGCCGGAGAGCTCCAATGTCCAAAACAGGGGGTCAAAACAAGGAACAGTTCAGGAGCTATGACAAAACAAAAACAGCAGGGGAAAAAACAGTCCACAGTTCAGGGGAGTCAGTGGGGAATCCAAAACAAAAAACACACAGTTCAGGAGGCCGCAGGGGCCAAGGGGCCACAAAGCAAAGTCCCAACGAGGGAGGCCGACCGCGCTCCCAGCGGCGGCGGCGACGAGGACGAGGAGGAATCACTGGACGCCGACCGCGCTCCCAGCGGCGGCGGCGACGAGGACGAGGAGGAATCACTGGACGCCGACCGCGCTCCCAGCGGCGGCGGCGACGACGAGGGGGAAGTCACTGGAGGCCGACCGCGCTCCCAGCGGCGGGCGGCGACGACGAGGGGGAGTCACTGGAGGCCCGACCGCGCTCCCAGCGGCGGCGGCGACGACGAGGGGAGTCACTGGAGGCCGACCGCGCTCCCAGCGGCGGCGGCGACGGGAGCAGGCACCGGAGGCCGACCGCGCTCCCAGCGGCGGCGGCGACGGGGAGCAGGCACCGGAGGCCGACCGTGCTCCCAGCGGCGGCGGCGGAGACGAGGAGAAGACACCGGAGGCCGACCGTGCTCCCAGCGGCGGCGGCGGAGACGAGGAGAAGACACTGGAGGCCGACCGTGCTCCCAGCGGCGGCGGCGGAGACGAGGAGAAGACACTGGAGGCCAACCGCGCTCCCAGCGGCGGCGGCGACGACGAAGACAACCAGAGCCGCAACATGCCCGGACTCCCCCTGAGCCCAGGGCGGTCAAGGACACAGGAAACTCGGAAGGTCCGAACCGAGCGGGACCCCCTGGCGGCTCGGACGAGCGGAACACTCGAAGACTCCGGCGGCTCGGACTGAGCGGAACACTCCGAAGACTCCGGCGGCTCGGACTGAGCGGGACCCCCAGGCGGCTCGGACTGAGCGGGACCCCCTGCGGCTCGGACTGAGCGGACCCCCTGGCGGCTCGGACTGAGCGGACTCTCCGGATGCTCGAACCCTGGATGCGCAGGCTGGGGCTGCTTTTGCAAGGCATAGTGCGGGTGAGTCTGATGGTGAGGATGATGGCGACATGGGAGTTAACTGGACTCTGACTCAGAGGCCAGAGACTCAACAGCAGTCGACGGGAGAGACCGGGGCTGAGACAAAGAAGCTGAGTGCGTGGGAGCTGACCCTGGGGAAGCTGAGTGCGTGGGAGCTGACCCTGGGAAGCTGAGTGCGTGGGAGCTGACCTGGGAAGCTGAGTGCGTGGAAGCAGGCCGGGAGACGACTGGCTGCGTGGAAGCAGGCCGGGAGACGACTGGCTGCGTGGAAGCAGGCCGGGAGACGACTGGCTGCGTGGAAGCAGGCCGGGAGACGACTGGCTGCGTGGAAGCAGGCCGGGAGACGACTGGCTGCGTGGAAGCAGGCCGGGAGACAGAAAGAGCAGACTGCGAGCTAGAGAGGGCAGACTGCGTGGGAGTAGGCTGCGAGCTAGAGAGGGCAGGAGCTGAGGGAACTGACTGAGAGGGCACTGAAACTGCTGACACTGGGGACCAAGGAAGAGCGACTGGAGCTAGAGCTGACTGAGGGCGAGGGGGAGCGACTGGAGCTAGAGCTGACTGAGGGCGAGGGGAGCGACTGGAGCTAGAGCTGACTGAGGGCGAGGGAGAGCGACTGGAGCTAGAGCTGACTGAGGGCGAGGGAGAGCGACTGGAGCTAGAGCTGACTGAGGGCGAGGGAGAGCTGCTGGCTGCGTGGGAGCAGACTGAGGGAGAGCCGACTGCGTGGAGGACTGACTGAGAGCTAGAGAGAGCTGACTGCGTGGAAACTGACTGAAAGCTAGGGAGAGCCGACTGCGTGGAAACTGACTGAAAGCTAGGGAGAGCCGACTGCGTGGAAACTGACTGAGAGCTAGGGAGAGCTGAGGGAGCTGATGCGGGGAGAGCTGGCACTGGGGAAGGTGAAGCGGGGAGAGCTACAGAGGCTGACTGAGACTGGGAGGTGGCTGGAGCTACAGCTGACTGAGACTGGGAGGTGGCTGGAGCTACAGCTGACTGGGAGACAGGCTGAAGAGGCACTGTGGACGACACTGAAACTGCTGTGAAGGCTTGGACCTGGCTGCCCCCACCCACGGAACAGGTACGGGTGCAGAGGTCAGCCCGTCCGTGGCTGCCCCCACCCGCGGAACAGGTACGGGTGCAGAGGTCAGCCCGTCCGTGCTGCCCCCACCCGCGGAACAGGTACGGGTGCAGGGGAAGCTGGAGCTAAGGGAGCTGGAGCTAACTGAGGGGTCTGGGACTGCGACTGAGGGGGAGCTGGAGCTACAGCTGACTGGGAACACTGCGACTGAGGGGGAGCTGGAGCTACAGCTGGACTGGAATACTGGGAAGAAGCTAAGGGAACTGACAGGAGTGGCTGAGAGGCTGCAGCAGTGGTCTGTGGTGCTGGCTGTAGGTGAAGGGTGGTGATTACAAAGTCTTTCACTAACCCGTGCAAGGAGTCCAACAGCCAAGGGAAACTGGCAATCAGGTCTTGAAGCCTGGTGGTGATGACTTCCTGTTCCTCCTTACACGGGTCAGATAACAAGTCCAAGCATAATCGGTCACCCTTCGGATCAGAATTTTCCTGCTCTCCTCTGAGAGGGAGGAAGCAGCAGAGTACATGACGGGCTGAAGTTGCTCTTTCTGCTGCTGAGAGCTAAACTTCACGCCACGGAAGCGGGGCTGTAGACTCGGCTGTGCAGACGGCTGGGATAGCCGCGGCGTTTATACCCACGCGGCGCCGGAAAAAACTCCTCCCGCAGCTGCCGGGAATCCCTCCCCCTCCTTGCTGCTCCGTCTGTGAGAGGGAAGAGGGCGAGCGAACGGAGAGAGGCAGGTGAGGGAGCGGCCGGCGCCAAAAACAGTCCACCCACTGCGGCAGACCTGGGTTTTAGGCGGGGGCGGTGAGCGGCGTCGCCGGGAACCGTTCAAAAAAGCTGGTCCCCCCAGCGCCAGGCGAGTGCCGTTTGTAGCGGCCGGAGCTTGCAGGGTCTTTAGTATGGTCGCGTCGTTCTGTCATGGCGGGGAGGAGGAGGAAACAGGCCGAGGATGGCTGACACGAAGGACTCCAGAAGTCAGCGTAACTTAAAAGGGATTTATTTAAGCAGGGGAAAAAACAAATACAAAAATCTTGAAGGGAGACGACGGGGCAAACACAGGGAACACACGGGCACACAACATCAACGACGCGACAAGGAACACATGGAAACTGAGGGCTTAAATACACACTGGGTAATCAGGGCAAGAGGAAACAGCAGGGAACAACAGGTGAGGCAAATGAAACTAATTACACCAGGGGAAGCAAAGCTGAACACAAAGCACAGGAAAACCAGACTGTCAAGATAAACAGGAAGTGACAACCAAGGACATACTGACTAAACACGGGGAACAGGCACAGACTCAGGACAGAGACGCAGACATATCACAACACTAGGAAACACAAGACATCAACCTACTGGGAGGACACACTCAGGAAATAAACTAACACAAACCGCTGGGCCAACGGCCCAGGACATGACAATTTGCTTGTCTGCCTTCACACACATATGAACTTGAGTGACATCCCATTCTTAATCCAAAGAGTTTAATATGATGTGCTTTATGTTGTGCGTGGTGATGTAAGGCTAGGATGAAGCTGCTCAGCCATGGAAACCCATTCATCAAGCTCTATGCACTGTTGAGCTAATCTGAAGGCCACATGAAGTTTGGAGGTCTATTACTTTGTTATAATACCACTAACAGCTGACTGTGGAATTTTTAGTAGTAACTGGACTTGTTGCACAGGTATCCTATCACGGTACCACACTGGAATTCACTGAGCTCCTGAGAGCGACCCATTCTTTCACTAATGTTTGTAGAAGCAGTCTGCATGCCTAGGTGCTGGTTTATACACCTGTGGCCATGGAAGTGATTGGAGTGATTTGTCCTCGATGGCCAAAAGGAGAGCCAGACAGTAAAGGTGGGGCTACTTGTTCTCCTCCAGGTCAAAAGGTTTTAGCTGCTGCCAGCTTTGAATGCCCTGACCTTTTCTGCTGTTCCTCCTGAGTACCACAATCTGGGGGAGGTTTTCCACAAAGATTTGGCAGTCTTATGTCTCCCCCACTGGCCATATGCCTGTGGGGGAGACATCCTTCCTGGTGCTCCATTACCCACCAGTCACCTCTATAACCTCTTCAAACCTGAGAGTGAGGCCGTGGAGAAGTACGTTTGAGATTCGCAGGTTTGAATGAAATCTTAATCAAAAACAAACATCCTTTGGCTCTCTTGTCCTCTGCTTCCAAGTTGCTACAGGGTGCCACCATCTTCACAAAGCTAGATTGAATACCTCATTAGTCCTGTTATGGTCTCAAGCTATCCATAAATATGAGGATTCAAAACTCTTTCCACATCTTCAAGTCAGAGTCCACTTAGTCCAGTCAGCTGTTGAGTGCTGAAGTAACAAGCCCTTTTTTATGGGTCCAAGCATCTCCTGTGTTGAATGAGACTCTAATCTTTTTCATGTGGAGCATCTCTTTGAGTTAAGTTTGAAGAAACTCATGGTGTAATTGCAGCCATGGGCTCACAGTGTCCTGAACACCAAATATGTCAGAAAAGACATTAAACTTAGGATCGAGACTTTTTCACAGTGAGTAACAAACAGACGGCAACATATTAATGACTAACCTCGCGTTGTGGATGGGCATAAAATAATGTGACAAATACTTTTAAAATCATGGTTCACAATATTTCAGAACTTTTCTTCTTTTCTCTGAGTGTCTTGTTGGTGAAGAGCAGCTGATTGTGTTGTGCTTTCTTACAGCTGTTAAACCCTCCAGCTTTGGAAAGGTCATCACTTTATAATAAGGCTGGGACAAGAAAAGCACTGAGCACCAACTTTAGAATGAGATTTAATTGACACTAGATTGTGAAGAGGCTCTCTGTTTTGAACTGGTTTCTTTAAAGGTTAAAGATCTCAAACATCCACAAAGACCTGTGGCACTTTCTGTAATTTCAGCTCAGAGAGAATTTTACTTATGACAATTCAAAAGGCGTCCTTTCATGTGTAAAAAGAAAGTTCTATCAGATGTTGGAGGGTGACTGTCGTCAATCCATTTCTTCCCACCGCGGGGTGCCTGTCAGCAGCTGGTGCTGCTGGCTCGATGTGCTACACATTCAGCTTTCTGGAGAGCTAATAGGAGTGAGGCGGATAATCCCTGACAAGGAGAGGCATTTGATCCGTATTCACCATTACATCAAGCCTGCTGCACAACATGACTCTGATTATTGATGCTTCTGCATCAGAAGGTGCGCGTGATGAAGGTGATGATGCTCTGTGAGACTCTTCATCCAGCTGTTTCCTTGATCTTTGTCAGGCCTGTGAAGGATTCTTTTGTTTCTCCTGCTTAAACGTTTCCAACTAAGCATCATTTTTTTTTTTACATTTCCTTCTTTTTTTCCCTCAGTTTTTGTTACTCTGCCTCATCCTTTTTTTTCATCTTCTCATTTCATCCTTTACTTAATTAAAGCTTCAATTTTAAATGAAATAAATCTATATTATCACTGGGCCACATACCAAATACTTTTAATGTGGCTGTAATTAAACAGCCATCACTGACCCAGCTGTCTTAGCTAATTATAGGCCAATCTCCAACCTTCCTTTTCTCTCAAAGATTCTTGAAAGAGTAGTTGTAAAACAGCTAACTGATCATCTGCAGAGGAACGGTTTATTTGAAGAGTTTCAGTCAGGTTTCAGAATTCATCACAGTACAGAAAACAGCATTAGTGAAGGTTACAAATGATCTTCTTACAGCCTCTGACAGTGGACTCATCTCTGTTCTTGTCCTGTTGGACCTCAGTGCAGCTTTGATACTGTTGACCATAACATTTATTACAGAGATTAGAGCATACTATAGGTATTAAAGGTATATCATGGTCCACCAGGCAATCGGGATGGTGTATTTTTTCTTTCTCCCTCTCTCTCTCTGGGTGTGTGTGTGGTGTGTGTGTGTGTGTGTGTGTGGTTAACCATGCCTTGTGTTTCAGTGGACGGGTCTTCCTGGGTTCCCACTCTCCTGCTCAGCTCACCTGGAGGTGATGAGCACAGCTATGTGCCATCAGCTCATTTTGGCTGCTGCTACTTAAATGGAAGGGTGACCTTTTTTCTTTTTCTTTTATTTTGGAAAGCATAGCCTGCATTGTCCTTTTACATACTCCTGTACAGTAGGTGGCGGTATGCACTAATGAGTTGTCATCCGCCAATAATCAACAACAAGAACAAGTCATTGCTTGATTGTTGTGCTAACCACGTTAGTGACACTGGCTGAATCACTTCTTGGCAAAAATCCTTCTGACCTGTGTGTCTGATCTGTGAACACTTCCCTGGCATTCCCAGAGAGAGGCGTCTGTATTTGAGAGAGAGCGTGACGTTTGTTTGGGACTTACCTGTTCTGTGGATTTGGACCTCGTCATCTGGGAAACTCACCTTGTTTCATTATTGATTATCAGTGGTGTAAATAAACCTGTGAACTTTTTGTTAAGAGTCCTGCCTTTGACTCCACCAGCTAGCTGAGTCATGAACAGGTACTGCGCATCAGTGGTTTGAGTCAGACACCAAGGCCTGGATGACCTCTAATTTCCTGCTTCTAAATTCAGATCAAACTGAAGTTCCTGTACTCAGCCCCACAAATCTTAGAAACATGGTGTCAAACCAGATACTTACTCTGGATGGCATTACTTTGGCCTTCAGTAACACTGTGAGAAATCTTGGAGTCATTTCTGACCAGGATATATCCTTCGATTTAAAGACCCAACAGTCAAAATGACCCCCTATGGGCAGCACTTGGCGACAGTGGGAAGGAAAAACTCCCTTTTAACAGGAAGTTTAACAGGGGGTCACGAGTGTTTCTTCTTACTTCTTTTCACTCTGTTTATACACCACTCTGCATTTAATCATTAGTGAACCAACTACCATGGATCCCACTCCTCAGCCTAAGGTCTATGTCAGGGTGCTCGAAAGATGAGTTCGTCCATTAGTTGAACCTCAGATTCAGGAGCAACAGTTTTTGTTCAGGTCATGGAACATTGGACTAGCTCTTTAGCCTCTCAAGGATATTGAATATGCATGGGAATTTCTTCATCCAGTCTACATGCGTTTGTGTGAACTTGGAGAAAGCATTCGACCCGCAACCCTTCAGGGTATCTTGTGGAAGGTGCTGTGGGAATATAGGGTGTCTGGCCCACTGCCACGGCCCACTGAGTCCCTGTACAACTGCAGTGAGGGCTTGGTATGCTGGCAACAAGCGGACTCATTTCCAGTGGGTGTTGGACTCTGCCAGCACTGCCCTTTGTAACCAGTTCTCTTCATAATTGTTATAGACAGAATTTCTAGGCGGTCTGGTGGCCTCAGAATCTCATCTCTGCTTAATAGATTATCTCTCAGCTGGCCTGGGAGTGCTGTTCACAGGTCTTTCTTTAAACCCATACAGCTAACACTGATGATGTCCAGACTTTGTTGTTTTAGCCAGTCTTTTATTAAGCATATTATCCTAGAACTACTAAGAGAGACATTTTTTTTTTAAAATACAAAAATCACAATAAAAGTAGAAAGCTCTGAGTCTCATAACTAATTTTCAGACAGGAAATTTAAAATATTCAGACTGTCTAGACAAAAATCCTTGTGAGGTCAATTCAAATAATGAATGATGTCCAGAATGAGTCGGAGCTGCCTCTGCTGACATTTGGATGGCATCTTATGAACGGCGAGATAAAAAGCTAGAACGGGCATGACGGCCATCACTTTAATCTCCAAAAAACAGACTCAACAGACTGTCCCATGAAATAAAAAGTAAAATATCTTAAAATTCACACAACAGCTACAAAATAGATCAAGAGGAAGAGAATCTGATTTTCTCAACAGCATGAGTGTGAAGGTGGAAAAATTTCCCTTTTAATGATTAATTAAGCTTCACGAGTTATTCATGCTTATGTCTATTTATCATTTCTAAAATGGGCCTTCTTGGACTGGCCTAACAGTGCTGTCCAGCTCTGTGGCTTGATCCACAGATTGTAGATTTAAGGTGGCAGTAGCTTCTGGGTCTAAAAAACACTGCCTATGGCACTTTATGAAACAGTAAAGGTACATTCATCCGTCACAAACCGAGACTGCAGTTCATATGCCACACGGTGCAGGTCACTTTCTCCCTGTCCCTCACCATTAGTCAGTTTTAGACAATAAAACTTCTTGATTTGGTTTAAGCATAAAAAACTACTCTGTGGGGTTTGGGCAATAAAAAATATTCAGGTGCCCCCCTAAATATTGGACTGCTGTGTCTATGTGTTCACAGAGACGTGGCTGTCTGGCAATTAGCTGACCAGAATAACTTCACAGAGTGGATGGAGTAACATCTACATCAGATAAACTCCTGGGAGGTGCTGTTACCCGAGTTCTGCCAACATGTGAAACATGACAATCAGGAACTAATATCCTGGATCCCTGCATACAGAAACATTAGGAATCTTAACAAAGAGTGAAACGAAAGCCACCGGTGTTGAAGGACATCAGAGGATGGCCTGAGGAAGCCATTCCCTCCCTGCAGGGCTGCTTTGAATGAACACAGTGGGATAGTCTCAATGATGCAGCCAAACGTGAGAACTGTATAAATTCACAGGAATACACAGAGACTGCGTTGGGGCTCATAAAAGGGCATAGATGATGTGACTGGAGAGTTCACTCACTGATAAGAATCTTTGATGCCCTCTTTAAATTTAGAGGCATTGCAGCATAAAGCACTGGGAGGAATAACCTGAAAGGCATCAGGGAGGCTTTAATGGCACCAAAGCCACACGGTGCCCCTGGGAGGAATTCAACACAGTAACGGGCTACAAGCTCAATGTTTCAGACACACCCCAACAGAGCACTTCTCTCTCAGACTGCTGGCTTACTTGTGGTTCCTAGGATACTTAAGAGTAGAATGGGAGGCAGAGCCTTCAGCGTTCAGGCGCCTCTTCTGTGGAACCAGCTCCCAGCTTGGATTCGGGAGACAGACACCCTCTCTATTTTTAAGATTAGGCTTAAAACTTTCCTTTATGATCAAGCTTATAGTTAGGGCTGGATCAGGTGACCCTGAACCCTCCCATTAGTTATGCTGCTATTCACACCTCTTTTCACTCTCTCTGTTTATACCCCACTCTGCATTTGATCATTAGTTAATATAATCTCTGGCTCTCTTCCACAGCATGCCTTTTGTCCTGGCTCCCTCCCCTCAAACCCAGCTGGTCACAGCAGATGACTGCCCCTCCGCGATCCTGATTCTGGTGGAGGTTTCTTCCTGTTTAAAGGGAGTTTCCCTTTAAACAGGTGTGTTTGATTGTTGGAATTTTCTCTGTATTATTGTAGGTCTTTTCTTACAATATAAAGCACATTGAGGCAACTGTTGCTGTATTTGGTGGTATATAAATAAAAATTTAATTGAATTGAACTGAACTGAATTATGACCCCACCCTACCCGATAACCTCAGTAACTTTCACAGTTTGAGGCTACCAACAGCGGAGGGCACAAAACTCCCATCGTCATCCACCATCCAGGCTCTTCAGCTGTCACCCAACAGCATCAACAGGATATTTTTTAACCTCAAAATGTTTTCAGACCAGATGACATCATGTTCCGAAGGAAATTGCAGAACAACTGCAGACATTTTCAACATCACCTTCAGCCAAGTCAAACTTCCCACCTGTCTCAGGAGTGCAATTATAATTCCTGTGTGCAAGAAAGCTAACCCAGTTTGTCTGAAGGGCTATCTTCCTGTAGCCCTCAGTCCAATACCTGTGAAATGATTTGAACAGCATGTCTTGCAGCATATTAAAATCCCAGCTCCCAGCTCACCTGGATCCCCTGCAATCTGCATATAGAGCAAACTGATCTGCAGAGGACTTTATAGCCACCCTACACCACCTTATTCTGACTCATTTGGAAAGCAAAACTCACATGCCACGATTCTGATAATTGACTTCAGCTCTGCATTTAACACAATGTTGCTGCAGCAGCTGGTGGAGAAGTTGCAGTTGCTGAATGTGGACCCTGGAACCTGCTGCTGGATCTTGTACTGTCTTACACAGAGACAGAAGGTGGTCAGAGCAGGAAGAAAAACATCCAAAACCATTACTGAGCACTGAGCTAATTATTCACTGTGCTGACACATGACTGCTCTGCTAGTTTTAATGCCAATCAAGTTTGCTGACGATGCCTGCTGTTGTAGGCCCCATGAGAAATGGAACCTGGTGTTAAACACGCAACCTCACCCTCAACACAGGAAAAAAACAGGACATGATTACAGGCTTCAGGTGTGTTGCTCAAGACCCTCCACAGTCACTTTCAATTGCACTAGTTATTCCACTGATTTCTATGGTATTGGTAGATAAGCTACTCCACCTAAGCAGCTTTTAAAGGATGATTTCAAGGAAAAAATGTACCCAAACCTACCTGGCCCTGTGTGAAAGTAACTGATCAGGGTTATAATTCAATTCAATTCAGTTTTATTTATATAGTGCCAAATGACAACAAACAGTCGCCTCAAGGCGCTTTGTATTGCTGGTAAAGACCCTACAACAATACAGAGAAAACCCAACAGTTAAAACGGCCCCTATGAGCAGCACTTGGTGACAGTGGGAAGGAAAAACCCTTTAACAGGAAGAAACTCCAGCAGAACCAGGCTCAGGGAGGGGGTGGGGGTGGGGTGGGGGGGGGGGGGGTCATATGCTGAGGGGGCAGAGCCAGAGATTATTAATAACTAATGATTAAAGGAGTATAAACAAAGAAATAAGGTGAATAAAAAAAAACAGTGCATCGTGGGCAACCCCCCCCCCCCCCCCCCCCCCCCCCCCCCCCCCCCCCCCCCCCCCCCCCCCCCCCCCCCCCCCCCCCCAGCAGCCTAGGCCTATAGCAGCATAACTAAGGGATGGTTCAGGGTCACCTGATCCAGCCCTAACTATAAGCTTGATCAAAAAGGAAAGTTTTAAGCCTAATCTTAAAAATAGAGAGGGTGTCTCTCTCCTGAATCCAAGCTGGAAGCTGGTTCCACAGAAGAGGGGCCTGAAAGCTGAAGGCTCTGCCTCCCATTCTACTCTTAAGTATCCTAGGAACCACAAGTAAGCCAGCAGTCTGAGAGTGAAGTGCTCTGTTGGGGTGATATGGTACTATGAGGTCTTTGAGATAAGATTGTGCCTGATTATTCAAGACCTTGTAGGTGAGGAGAAGGATTTTAAATTCTATTCTAGATTTAACAGGGAGCCAATGAAGAGAAGCCAATATGGGAGAAATCTGCTCTCTCTTTCTAATCCCTGTCAGTACTCTAGCTGCAGCATTTTGGATCAGCTGAAGGCTTTTCAGGGAGCTTTTAGGACAGCCTGATAATAATGAATTACAATAGTCCAGCCTAGAAGTAATAAATGCATGAATGAGCTTTTCAGCATCACTCTGAGAAAGGATGTTTCTAATTTTAGAAATATTGCACAAATGCAAAAAAGCGGTCCTACATATTTGTTTAATATGTGCATTGAAGGACATATCCTGGTCAAAAATGACTCCAAGATTTCTCACAGTGTTACTGGAGGCCAAAGTAATGCCATCCAGAGTAAGTATCTGGTTTGACACCATGTTTCTAAGATTTGTGGGGCCGAGTACAAGAATTTCAGTTTGATCTGAATTTAGGCCTTAATGTCTTTAAGACATTCCTGCAGTTTAACTAATTGATGTGTGTCATCTGGCTTCATTGATAGGTAAAGCTGAGTATCGTCTGCATAACAATGAAAATTGATGCAATACTTTCTAATAATACTGCCTAAGGGAAGCAGGTATAATGTAAATAAAATTGGTCCTAGCACAGAACCCTGTGGAACTCCATAACTAACATTAGTTTGTGAAGAAGACTCCCCATTTACATGAACAAATTGGAGTCTATGAGATAAATATGATTCAAACCACTGCAGTGCAGTACCTTTAATACCTATAGTATGCTCTAATCTCTGTAATAAAATGTTATGGTCAACGTTATCAAAGCTGCACTGAGGTCCAACAGGACAAGTACAGAGATGAGTCCACTGTCAGAGGCTGTAAGAAGATCATTTGTAACCTTCACTAATGCTGTTTCTGTACTGTGATGAATTCTGAAACCTGACTGAAACTCTTCAAATAAACCGTTCCTCTGCAGATGATCAGTTAGCTGTTTTACAACTACTCTTTCAAGAATCTTTGAGAGAAAAGGAAGGTTGGAGATTGGCCTATAATTAGCTAAGACAGCTGGGTCAAGTGATGGCTTTTTAAGTAGCGGTTTAATTACAGCCACCTTGAAGGTCTGTGGTACACAGCCAACTAATAAAGACAGATTGATCATTTTTAAGATAGAAGCATCAATAATTGGAAAGACTTCTTTGAACAGTCTAGTAGGAATGGGATCTAATAAACATGTTGCTGGTTTGGAGGAAGTAACTATTGAAGTTAACTCTGAAAAATCAACTGGAGCCAAAGAGTCTAAACAAATACCAGCAGTGCTGAAAGCAGCCGAACATGAAGAATAATCTTTGAGATGGTTATGAAATTTTTTCTCTGTCTAAAATTTTATTTGTAAAGAAATCCATGAAGTCACTACTAGTTAATAGTTTTGGATTTTACATTATCGTTTAGTTTTAGTTAGTTTTTTACTTTTTTCTCTAATTCAGTTCATTTTAATTAGTTTTCAGAGTAGTTTTGCTTGTTTTTATCAGTTTTTACTTTAGGTTTAATGCTTAATTTTAGTTTAGTTTCGTTAGTTTCAGTATTAGTTTTAGTTTTTCATACTTTGTCAGGTGCAGGATTCAAGGCACAAGAGTGACTATTGTGTAATAAAAACTCAACAAAAAATACTGTCTAAAGAAATATATTCAACAACTAACGGTTCAGAAGACAGCAGCACTACGTGCTAAATGTGTGTAATATTAAGGACACACATGAACATCAACAGGGAGAAAGAAAGAACATGAACTTGCAAACTCAATAAATTATACAATAAACTCACAATAAAGTTCAGCGTCAGTGCAGCAGATTAACAACACCTACATGTGGTGTTTGACAAAAAAAACTCTTTGGAGTCAAAGCTCAAATCCAGCTGCATCCTGATGTTCTCACCACCTGATGCTGCTTCTGTTTTGGAGCTAGCTTGGTTAGATGCCCCAAGTAGACTAACCCTCTGTACACAACCTACGGAAGTGGCCGACCTCATGTCCACATTTATGCTTGTGTAGCTGGATTGTGTGTGTTAATTACCTTGTGGTCGTGTGCAGGTGTTTTATATGCGGTGCCGGCTGGGACTTTGTTTGGTCCTCGCTCTTGGTGCTCAGTTTTTTGGCTGTAAACATATTTGTCCCTTTTTTCTGACTTTCTTCATTCTCTCATGTCCATCCCGATAGTTCCAGCAGTCTCCCTCCAGGAATTTGCTGACAGTTGTGAGTCCTTATATTGATGCTTTGGTTATTATTCCTGATTGTTATTCTCTCACTGATAAAGTAGCCAGAAACGCACAAGGACTGAACAGGTTAATCACAACGTTGCGGCTGGGAGGACACATTTCTCCAGAGATGAACATCAGATTACGTCGTTCAGAGCGACTCTGCTGCTTTCTCATGCACACGCATGCACACAGCTGCCCGACGGCGCTCCCAGCTTAAACTCAGAGCGGAAAAATGATCAATCCACAAGGCTTTTATTTATTTATTTTTTTTTTAGCCTGTCATGTCTGGCAGTTTTCGCACTCAGAATATGATCCGAATACGCTGGTGTACCAAACATATTTGCTTTTCCAAGAATAGCTCTTTAAGTTTTCCAATAGGCTACTCTTGTTAGCATGTATTTAGTTTGTATTTTAATTTTATTTTATTTATTTATACCAGGAATGACAGGCAGAAAGGAAAGGGTATGAAAAGGAGTGAGAAAGAAAAACAAAAACAAAACAAAGGTGAGAAAAGAATAATCAAAGAATGATATCCACATATCTACACATGCACATACATACGCATACACACATACACACACACAATCCTGCTGTTGCTTGCAAGTAATGTGTGTACAGTATGTGCCTCTGTCATGGAACGTACTCACCAATGGAGGCAAGAAACTGCAATCATGCCCCCTGTGATCCAGAGGCGAACGGGAAAGGACCCAGGGGACGCGGCCTATCCACGGCCCACCAGGACATCAGAAGACGAGAGGCCACACATCCCGATGGCAACTGCGCACACACCCCAGAGGAGGAAGGAGGGAGACCCCAGACGGACCCCCCCACGGCCAAACGGCAAGAGTCCAGACAGCCAGAGGCACCGAGCAGCCACCCCCCGCCGCGGGCCGGCATCCCCCGCACGAGCCGCGAATGCGGCCCCAGGGCCCCAGGCGCCCGAGAACCGCCCGACACCCAGCAGAGCCCCCCCCACGCCAAAGAGGCCCGAGCCACCCCCAGGTCACAACCGCCAAGGGAGCGGGCCAAGAACCACGCCAAGACATCCGGCCGCGAACCCCGGGACCCACGGGCACCCGACACTCCGGGGCAGCAGTGGCAACCAGCAGGAAGCAGCAGGAAGCGATAGGGAGTGATAGGGAGGGGTGACTCCCACCCCCCTCAACCATGTCCCACAGGTGCCAAGGCTCAGCAAACCACAGGCCCAGGCCCTGCTGTCCACACACTCACACACATGTACACACACGCACACACATGTACCACACACATACACACGCACACACATGCACCACACACACACACAAATCATATATTCATACTCACACAAATGACTGTCACACATTCATGCGCACACACACAGAACTTACATGGACACCAAGTGTGGGTGAGAGGGTACCAGCACAGAGCCAGTGGCACCCCGGCGAAGCAGCCACCCGGCCCCAAACCACTGGCCAGTCCCTACCCCAGGCGGGGTGCATGAAACTGGGGTGTGGAGGACCCGCCCTCCCCTCCTCCCACTCAGCGTGTTTGGAGTGATATGTTGGGTGTATGTGAGTGTATGGAGTGGGAAGAATATGTATGTGTGTGTGTGAAAGTTACAGTGCTATTAAAATTGGAGGGACAAATGTGATGAGCACTGTACAACAGCACCCATCCACACCACCCCCCAAGGCCCTCAATGTCTAAGATGTAATTAAAATTGAGGAGCAGGCAGCAGTGAACAGAAGTGGGGCCACCTCAGCAGTTCCACACACTGACCACTGTATGACACACCTGCCCCCCAAAGCCCTATGTGTACTATGACGTGTTGTGAGCTATATAATGTAATTAAAAAGGGAGAGTGGGACATCACGCAACATAGTGAGCAGAGCCAAAGAAGTGGCTCTACTCACCGCAGCGCAAGTCCCCCTCACCCAAGACCCCCTCACCCAAGACCCTACATGTGTGTGATGTAATGTTTGACTGAGTGGGAGGAGGAGAAGGGCCAGGATATGTAAGACCGGGGGTAGAGAACTACCCCCAGAAGAAGAAGGCCAGCAAACTGCTGGCTCAATAAGCACCCCAGTTCCCTACACCCAACCACAGTGCAGGGAAGGCAGGTCCAGGGCCTGAAGTGGCCACACCCCCAGGGCACCACCGTGCCCAAGGCCAGCACCCACATTCCACACCACAGACAAGCACAACACAAAACACCCCCCCACACACATACACATACAAAAGACAACATATCACATACACACCCACCACATACATACAAATATCTCTTTCTCACATACATACACACACACACACAAATGTCTCTCACACAGACACCGACACACACAGACACACACACGCATGCACACAAACACACACACACACACACACAGTTGTCCTGAGCCCGGAAACAACGACCCCCTGTGGGAAACTACTGCTCCCCCGCCTGCGTGCCCCTCCACCCCAAAGGATGCGTGGGCACCCCAGAATCCCGGAATGATGGCCAGACATCCCGACGCAGTCCCACCCACGCCACTCGACGCGCGCCCAAGGGGGCACAGACCCCCCCAACGCAGGGAGGAGCCCAACCGGGAAACGGGCGACCCCGGGCACCAGGGCCCCAGACCCCACACCCCGACCCCCGCGGAGAAAGCCGGCCACCCGGCCCGGAGCCAGCACCCACCACCACGGACACCCCAGTCCCACGCCCCAAGACCATAAGAGCGCCCGTCCAAGCCCCCACCACCAACATCCAGGGCCCGTACACAGAAACCACAAAACGGCAAGAGTTTTAAATAAAATGACAAACAAGAAAAGGAAGGTCATTTTATCTATAATTTTAGTTAGTTTTAGTTAGTTTTTAAACTCACAATACAGGTTTAGTTAGTTATCGTTTCTTCCTTTTAATTTTAGTTTTTATTTATTTCAGTTAACGAAAATGTTCTTTAATTTCAGTTTTGTTATTTCGTTAACTATAATAACCCTGTAACAGATCTATCAGTCTGGAAAGGGTTAAAAGCCATCATTAAGGCTTTGGGACTGCATAGAACCAACAGTCATTATCCACACATGAAGAAAACTTGGAAAAGTGGGAACCTTCCCAGAAGCGGCCGGCTACCAAAATTACTCCAAGAGCATCAAGGACTCATCCAGGAGGTCACAGAAGAACCCAGAACAACATCTAAAGAACTGCAGGCCTCACTTGGCTCAGCTAAGGTCAGAGTTCATGATTCAACAACCAGAAAGAGACTGGGCAAAAATGGCCTCCATGGGAGAGCTCCAAGGAGAAAACCACTGCTGACCAACAAGAACACAAAGGCTCGAGGTCTTGAATAATCAGGCCCCATCTTAGAGACCTCATCTGCCTGTGGCAGCTGGGACAGGCTCCAGTTCTGTCTGGATAAGTGGGAACGGATGGATAGATGGATGGATGGATAGATGGATGGATGGATGGAGGGATGGATGGATGGATGGAGGGATGGATGGATGGATGGATGGATGGATGGAGGGATGGATGGATGGATGGAGGGATGGGAAACTCTTGACATCCAGATCAAAGTCATGAAGCTGAACAGCTGCCGTTGAATACCAAGAAATTTTAGGAAATTCTTGCATTAGGTCAGTGCTTCTCAATTATTTTCTGTTACGCCCCCCCTAGCAAGAAGAAACTATTCGCGCCCCCCACTCCCCACTGTGACTATCCATCTCTGCATAACATTTTATCCTTATTAAAATTAAAGAAAAAAAGAAAGACATATGGTCAAACTTACAAAGAATAACTTTATTAAATCGTGTTTTAAGTCTGCAACAGAAAAGATTTTAAGTGAATCATTGCCTGAAATTAAAAATAAATAAATCCTTGTTTAAACTGTAAACATGTTTGACCAACTAGACACAGCAAACACACCGGTTCCTCTTCTCCAACTGTAGTGACAGTGAAGCCAAGCGCTAAATACGCTTCGTCGTATTTCCTCGTCTTAGCTTTCGGGTGACTTTCTTTTGTCTCATTATCTTTGTCTCTCTCCGCTTTTCTTTTCATCCCTGTTAAAAACTTTTTCATGTTGGGGGTTGTTATGTTGAATAACGGAGGCTATAGGCAGAACGCAGTCGGAGCTTTCTGTTGACTCAACACTGCTAACCAAGGCAAACCTGTTGTCTTGTAAGTCGTAAAATGTTGCACTGTCGCAAACGTGACAGAAGTAACAATGACAGCGCCACTGCCGCCTACTGTAGTGGATGCGCAATTACACTTTATACTAGTACGGCCCCCAAAAAAAGCCTGTTCCCAGGTCACACGCGCCCCCAGCCCCAGGTTCGCCGCCGCCCCCCCAAAGGGGGCGCGCCCCACTATTTGAGAACCACTGCATTAGGTCAACAAAATAAAATAAAATAAAAATTTAAAAAAATCTCTAAAGTAAAGCTTTAAACTAATCTTTTTCAGTTTTACATATTTTTTTGTGTAAATCTGTATATGTAAGATATCTTTTTTTTTTAAGAAGACTAAGAAATTATTTAAACAAATTGGGAAGTTTATCCAATTGGTTATCCACCCGTAGAAAGAGCAGTTCATCCACTAGTCCACCCAGACTGCACAGAACACACTGTGGATGAAAGGAAAACACACCAGTGAAAAAGCTCCACTCCAGCTGCCTGTCGGGAGCCACTGATAGAAGTCAGAATCTCTGCAGTAATTAGTCCGAGTATCTGAGCTCTGAGTTGTCTGATACTCGACTCTTTCTATACAGATTTTCAGGTCATTAGATACAGAGAGCTCGAGGCTCATTGCTGCTGAGATCAACTTTTACTTGTACTTCAGCCAAAAGAAAAAAAAATCAGTCCTATTTGTTCTATTCTCTTGTGTTTTAAAAGTTTAAGGGGATAGCTGGTGGAGATTATGGACAGCCAACAGAAATCCTCATTAATGACGCAATAAAATTTGGCCAATTAATCTGAATTGAGATGTTATACACTGATGGGTAATATTGTAATAATTTATCGTTTGAGAACAAATTAAGGTGGTCTCTGATAAACACACAAACCACAAATATTAAATTTTCTCTCAAAATAAGAAAAGCAAATGGAATTAGCCTGCAGGTTTAAGCCCTCGTGATCCACATGCAGCACCGACAGCAGTGACTCAAGAGCTAAAAAGCAGCGAAGTCTTTGCTCGGTTTCTGCTTTGGGGATGTTTCAGTGTGTACTGTGCAACTTTTCATGCCTGTGATATTTTTTATTTGCAATATCTGAACAGACTGTAATGCAGCTGCCTGTGGAGTGATTTGTATATGAAGGACTCAGGATTTTCACAAAAAGCTAATATGATGAGATGCAACTATTGCATTTCAATAGGGTGTCCATCCATGCAGGTAAAATGAAGCTTTGAAAAGGCTAATAAAGGTATTTCAACACCAACAGCAGATCACTTCTTTCACCTAAACATAACTGAGTAGTTTTTGGTGCCTGCCAACCAACATGTTAATATGCAACTCAAGTGTAAAAGTAATATCAAAGAAAATGTAAAAATGACCTGAGCCTCCACCAACCCTTCTAGCCACCAAATCATAGCCAGTCAAAAAGATGGATGTAACTGCCATGATAGCACCCAGTGCTTTGTCAAGTCCTTTTATGAAGCCTCAATCTGAGTGTTTTCATCAACTTGGTTGATGAAAACACTGGCTGTGACATGTGAGTGATGACTGAGAAACCTCCTGTGTCATCACAAGTCATTGGCTTATGACCATACCATCCTGAACACTCCTGAAGCTAAGCAGGGTCATGCCTGGCTAAGTAGATGGGAGTCCCCCTGGGAACATGAGGTGCTGAAAGCTTTAAACGCCTTGAGGCGACTGTTCGTTAAACACTTAAAGGACCTTTTATGGTCACCACATTAGTTGTTGCAAATGCCATGAGTGACATCATCACAGGCGTGTAAGCATTTATACGGGCGATTGAGGTGCGCCAGACTCGGTGCCATCTTCTACTAAAAGATAGGTGTTGCTATTCAGAAAAAAAACCTGTGTATCAGCTCCCATACAGGAATCTAAGAAGTCAAAAAAGGAAGCAAAGCAATTATGTCTTTTTCTCCTCTCTATAATGTGAGTGTCTTAATAAATCAATTTTGTAGTGTCCGAAGAAGTTCTAGGTTCTGGCAAATGTTTAAAGTAGTTGTTACAAAGTAGTTCTTACAAAGAATGAGTTCAGTATTTAACACAGAGGAAAGATGGGAACTCTCTGAGTGACCAGGAGAGCAAAGAGCTGGGAGACAGTGGAGAGACAGCAGGAGGGTATGTGTGTGTGTGTGTGTGTGTGTGTGTGTGTGCGTGTGTGTGTGTACTGCAAACAACAGAATCCAAGGGAAGATCCAAGAGGCTCAAACGTCAGAAGCAACCAAGAAAAAACTAGGAGAGGAGACAAAAGAGCGAGGAAAGTACAGAAATCAATTTTGCACAAGTAAATCAGTCGTTACCACTGCAGTTGCTATATGATCTTATGGTGGATGAACAGGTCCATAAACTTGATGAGGTAATGGTAAATAGGTTTACAGCAGGAGACTCAACCAGAGACTGACTGAGAAACCTGCCTGTAGGCTGGCCTCAGAGAAGTGGGAGGACTCTGAGAAAAGTAAGAACAGAGACAGAGAGGGAGAGAGCCCAAGCAGGAGTAAAGGAGGAAGGCCGAACACTGGCAGGGCCATGACAGTGGGTCTGTCTGCCTCCTGCACTTATAGGTGAGTGATAAAGAGAATGAATGCATGGACAAAAATTTGTTCGCAGTGGGCAGAAGGCCATTTTCACCCAGACTCGAAGTGTTTTTGCAAGCACAGCCCCTGGTGCCCGTTAAAAAGAATGCAGGATTAAGGCACTTTTGCACTGCTTCACTTTTCAGACTCAGAGCCTGCATTCATCTTTTATACTGTTTGATCTCCAAATGTGGATTTTTCAGCCTTTAAACCTGTAAAAACTTCACAGTTGTGGTGAGTACTTCACAAACTGCTCTAAGACTATGTTGTGAGTTCATCCAGTCAATTATAGGCTGAATATTAAAATAACAGCCATCTCACATGGAGCATTCAGCAGTCTATAGTCAGTCCTTCAGTTCAAACTTACTGCTTCATGCTTACCTCCACAGACAGTTGAACACTGATATTTTCCTGAAATCACTGGTTTTACTTCTTTCACACACCATCATCAGCAGACAGGCTCTGAAGCCACATTGTGTTGAGCAGCTTTAAGTCACCAATAAATCAGAATGACTAACAATTAGGAAGCTAATTCCCCCTGCTCACTGGTGTGTGAACCTCGATTGTACCTGTCAGTGTGCTGCTGGATGAGAGACATCCTGTGGGACTATTCTGAGCTCTAATAAGGTCAGCTCTGTGATTTAAGAGGCACAGAGATGCTGATAAGCTGGAGGCGAGATGACAGTGATGACATCTGACCTCATTCTTAATGTCTTCTGACAGCTGGCAAATTGTTTCAGGATTTCCTCACCTCTTACTGGCTGACAGGCAAGGCTTGATAACCATGTGACAGGAAGATTGCTGGTAACTCCGTGGGTGTCACCTGCTTTGCCACCAGGCCCAAGGCCCACAGGGGGGCCAAAGGCTGACAAACTTGAAACTACAGCAGCAGCAATGTGCAACGTTTGCAGTGACAGTCTAAGAGACTTGTGCTCCCTAAGGGGGCCCCACCTGACTCCACTCACTCCTGTTGCAAGAGGCATTTATGATTCAGTTTCATCAAACCTAATGACTAATACCAGTCAATGAAGATGAAGAGGATTTTTCCATCTTGGACTATAAAAAGAATCAAATGAGCAAGAAAGCAAGATGGTGGTGAGAGGAGCAGATAATAAACCTGCTCTCTGCTTTTTCTAGAGTAACTTTTGTATCACCCAGTAATGGAGGGATTTACAGGCTGAAATCTGCTGTCTCAGACAATGAAAGCTGTGTGTGACAGCGCTAACTGTCAGTGCTCAGTTGTGACATTTTGATGCAATGAAATTTGGACATGCACTCTAAGTTACTCTAAGGTGCATTGGTGGAAATGATTGCATCATATGTGCAGTGTGCATTTATTGAATTTTCCATAACTGCCTGTGTAACATGAGAAACCATCTGTATTTAAAGTACTGGTAATAGTACTTATATAGTGCCTTTCTACTCTGTTTGAACACAAAGTGCTTTCTTACTACAAGCCTCATTCACCTATTCAAACACTTTTTTCTATGCCTAAGTGCAACATTCACACACTCACACTCAAATGGATGCATCAGAGGCAACTCAGGGTTCAGTATCTTGCCCAAGGGTACTTCAGCATGCAGGCTAGAGAAGGCAGGGATCAAACCACCGACCTTCTGATTTGTGGACGCCCTGCTCTATCTCCTGAGCCACAGCTAGACCAATTACATGGTTTCTATCAATGAAAAGGAGAAGTGAAACATTGTATAGTGAATGCTGATAATGAAGGCTGCAGGTTTAGAGTTCAGTTGATTGTACTGTGTGTGCATTGGAGTCTAAAGGGTCCTTGTTACATGATATTCCACATTCTTTTTTTTGTCTTTTCAGTTCAGTCAACTTAATTGAAATTATTTATTCATGATTTATAAGATGAACTCAGGTTGGAGAGGACCTAGGTGAGTGTGCTGCATTTGAGTAATGCTCCAGCTGCACCGTCCTCCTCCAATGGGAATTTTGTTGCTTCTTAGACTTTTTAAACCTCTAGAGCAGCAAGCTTCAACGAGACATGAGATCAAAGGAAGAATCTACAAAGTGCTGCAGCTCAATAAGACTGCCTAGAAGTTGAAGTAATTTAAAGATTAATCACAATTGATTTTGTTATTCTTATGGGTGAATTGGTGGCACTTTATTATTGTATCTCATATAAATGATCATTTGGTGACCCTTAAACCTGACAGATGGTGAGTGGGCCAAGAGGTGCGTGAACATTGCGTGGTCTGGGACGTGCACTCCTGTGCATTTAATGCTCTGTGTGCCAGCAAACAGTGGCACACATCAAAGTTAGGTTACTAATTTTCTTCCCTCAAATTAAACAGGGCAAGCCTGGTCATACTCGAGACCTTATGGGCTTTCCCACTGAAGACTGCTGTTTGGTCCATGGGTAATAACCAGAGGCTCATCTCCAACACGGATTATCAACACGAAAGTCAGACCCTCTCTGACAGCTTTGAGTCCACGGTGAAGTCACAAATGCACAAGAACAGCACATCAAGAGGTGCAGGAGGACACAACCTTGAAGGGAAGATCAGCTAAATTGAAATCAGGTTTGGGTTTCGACCTTCAACGTGACTGCATCGTGTTGTTTAAGAAATCATTAGCAGCTGACCCACTCTGTACTTCAGATATGGAGATGTACAGAAACAACGCTGCCTGCTAAACTTAGAGGATCTAAACTCTCATTTTACAGGTGGCCAACTGAAGTAGAAGCTGGAGCTCAGAAACAGCTGCACATTCACCTACGGCTCACTGTGGTGAAAATAAATACTTCTGTTCTGGTATATGTCAGTGAAAAGTACATTTAAAAAGTACAGCAGCACTCAGCGTGAATACGAGGTGAGCAGACTGACAGCGTGTGTGGAGCAGGTGGAGTTCTGTCTGCTTCCAGCATTTTTCCTGAATACCCGTCAGCTTCACGAGCCTGTTTACACGTAGTTACTGACGTGAAGTCTGTGAAAGGTTGACATGATGTTTATGCTTCATGCCTGTGAGATCAGCTCTGTCAACAGTCTGTGTGAATGAATTCTTCAGCAGTGATCCAAAGAACTCTCTGGACAGGAAGCCTTCGTTTCCTCTGGCAGGCTTAAAGTAATTACCTGGCTCCGAGTGTCGCGTGGACATGATGTGATTTCAGTAATTTAGTTTTTTTTTTTTTTAGCCTTACAATATTTTTATCTCAAGAGGTGGAGCCAAGGGAGGAGATTTGTGCAGGCCTGTCAGTCCTCGGTTTGAATTTTCCCCAGAATGATGTGAAATGGACATAATCTTCTCCAAAAGATGAAACTTTAAATTTTATCCAGTAAGCTGCATCTCCTGAATAAACCACATGTAAGACATAGATACATAACTTGTTGCTAACTCTTAAATATGCTACATGGACTACATGTGTGTGTAACCCCTACTGGGACATCCAGCCTTGAGACCAAATCAAGGATGTTATTGCCAGTGTGAAAGAATATCATACAGCTCAATATCATATATCATCTGAATTATGTCTTCAGAGCAAGAATGATGAGGGTTCGGGGAAAGGTCCAGATCCTCGGGCTCGGGTTTTGCTGTTTGCTCAGAAAGATCTCAGAAAACACAGCGGCTCAGGCTGCTCGCCTTTTCCCAGCTTAAAGAATTTATTCTGATTAAATTATTGTGATTGATCAAACCTTTTTTGCAGCATGATCCAAAGGCCATTGTGCTGGTTTGTGTGATGTGTTGCAGAGCTGGACGATGTCACAGTGATTCTTTCTGATTACTGACCGTGCAGCATGTAAACAGGACACATTATCCCCTCATCTGATTTACAGCTCGTATAAATACTTTCATGGGAATTGTTCAGTGTACAGATTACATTGGAAAGAAGAAAGAACGGGCTGATGTGACTCGTCAGCACCACGTTCGTTCTCCACTCAGGCTCCTTTTCCTCACATCTCTGCTTGGCAGATGGTATTAACACGGTTTTACTGTCCTCAGCTGTCACTTCCATTTCCAGCCTGCATCTGAGCACCTTAAATCCATCCTGCAAACAAATGTCAGCCACCAACACGGGCACGTACTGCCACGACAGTAGCATGTGCCATTACTGTAGCCATCCAAATTTAGACATCACATCACAGCAGGACAGAGGCAGCACAGTTACATAATAAACAAAACCTAATGTGGTTTCCGCCTCCGAAATAGATTCACCGAATGAGCTGTTTACAAGTGGAAGCTGGTGCAGGACGTCCTGTGTCTGTTTTCCACAAACACAAGCATGAGCTAAAAACACACAGAGGACCAGCAGACCACAGACAGTCTGTGGAAATTCAGTGAGCAACTGAAGCAAATACCACAGTGAGTGAAGAATACTGCTGACTGACATGACAGAACCACCACGGCTGTCTCAGTGGTGTTTGCAGGGTCGTGCTGACAGAAAGCTTCAAAGCAGATTAATGGTAGATAATAAGCTGTTCTGCATGGATAATACAGTAACTGTCGAGGGATATGTTCTTTAAATTATGGAAAAACTCAGTGATCACTTTTATGGACAGGAAACTGATGATTGACTTTAATCTCACTGTGCATGCTACTTAAAAACGTCGCATTTCCAAATCTTTTTAATTAAACTTTTGTGTTTTCTAAGCTCAGAGAACCTTGCTTTGTGAGCGTTCCTCATTTTGTCAGTTTAGATCTTTAAAGGTGATCCTTTCCATACTTTCAGCTTTTTTTAAGGTTTCTAACTCACCCTTTAAGCCGGCTTCTGTCACACAGCTCATCCTATAGAAAAGCTTCCACACACAGATGGAGCATTTAGAGCCAAATCTGCTGCAGCTTCAGGACCACAGAAACAAGGAAAATCAAAGTGTGGACACATCAAACAGAAAGATTAGTTCTCCTGTAATGCTGCATGTTCAGTTCTTAGCCCTGCACTTGTCCGCTAAAGGCACATCCGCACAGACTCATATATAGCTGAGGTTATGAAACTGCTGGACAGCTGCTAACAGGGAACGTTTAAGAAAAAGAGATCAATTCGATTTTTCAAAATAAGTTATAGGCTCCATTTTTGATTTCATTTTAGGACAAAGCTTCACACGTCTTTCAAATTCACACCATCTCAGACAGTTTATTATTCACAGCTGGATTTTAAAGCATGCTGTATGGTCATTTGTATGGTCCCCAGATAATGAAGATTAATAATAATCAATGATGATAAATTATTAAAGCTATAGAGATTATGATAGAAACATGGGGGGAGATGTGTGGGGATGATGTGCAGCCACAGACAGTATAAAGATGGACGAAGCCTCGAGCTTTTTCAGCGTTGCCATCTTGGTTTCAAACACCCAGAAGAAGAGACAAGAAGAGGCGGGTCTCACTGCCCCCAAAAACTCATCGCAAACGTCTTTACGAAGATGCAACCACAGCTATCGCCATCTGCTGGTATTCAGATGCAGGTGTAAAGAATCCTACACTGGTTTAATTTTCCCAACCCTGAATCTACGTCCCTGTTTTATACCGTCTCAGCTTGGTGTATGTGGCTCAGTAGTAAAAAAAATCCAGAAGATATTTCTTTACACTTTAATCAAAATGTGACAGCTTGTCAGTGCACCACAGAGGATTTCACTATTAGTATGAATGACTATCAGTTTTCATAGTGAGCTGACTCAATCATGAAGTTGTCACAGAAGCTGTTTGCAGTTGCGTGCTGATGACGGAGGTTGTGCTGTCAGCTCAGCTCTGATTCACAGCGTGTCACTTCCCCATCAAAAACACATTCATATCTACACAAACAAGCTAACTGGCATAAATAACACACCGCTGAGCTCTTTTGCACTGCTTGTTTTGTGCAGACCGTTCATGCTGGAAAACCCTCCAATGTGCCTGAATTCAGATAATTCTGCAGAGAAGAGTGGGCCGAGATTCCTCCACAGCAATGTGAAAGACTCACTGCCAGTTATCACAGATGCTTGACTGCAGTTCGTGCTGCCAATGGTGGCTCAGCCAGGTATCAGGCTTCAGGGCCAATTAGTCTTTCACAGGTTCGCAGGTTTAGGTTGGGTCAGGTAGGTTTGGATATCTTTTTTCACTTAATAAATGAAATCATCATTTATTTACTCAGGTTATCCTCGTCTAATTTTTCTCTTTCTGTTTTGTTTATTTATGTTTGAGTATATGAAACTTGTAGGTGTGACAGCTCTGTATGAGAGACATATGGAAGGCATGGGAAAGCAGATTAGACCCACTTTAAGTCTCCTCTTTGGTTTAGTGATTCCCAGTATCTGGATTTTGTCCCAGGTATTTTTCCTCACTGGATGACAGACTTGTACCATCTCTGGTTAAAAATGCCAGTAAATTCTGTTATTCTGGTTGGTGATGAGTCACCACAGGATGAGGACGCAGCAGCTCCAATCTGCTTCAACAGATTCACCTTTGATCTTTCAGCAGAGCAATGTGAGGAAATTTCTTCTGAAATGTATGATTTTATTTTTTTCATTTACTCTGTGCTGCAGCCATGTAACCCAGCTTTGATCTTTTCTCCATAATCATCACATTCTTCTTATTTTCCAACCTGCCTTTTCTTCTGCAGTTTGTGTGTGGATGACGCACAAAACCCACATTGCCTGAATCCATCTCTCCCCCTAAATAAAGCTCTGTCTCAAAGGAACAAACAGAGGAGCAGGTTTTACAGAGGGAGCGTGCTGCAAACAGGTGTGGCTCACCCCACTGATTACCCTCCGATCAGCACCACTGCACCATCCAGTCCCATGAGCTGAATATAATGAGCCATTGTTATAACAAAAACTACATGACCTCTGACCTTCCCGTCTATAATGCTTGTTTATATAAAGCGCTGAAGCTCACCCAGAGTCTGGCTATGAGCTGTATGATTAAAATGTAAAGTGAAAGGAATACAAACAAGGTGTTTTCTCACTTTGGTTAATTATTCCTTTCCTCCCACAGGCCTCATCAACAGCATTTATTCTTCAGCACAACAGACTCATAATTAACAGGAGACTAAATAAAGAGTCATTAGCCTTCAAAGGTAAGACTTTGCAGCCTCCACATTTCATTAGCACTGCCAAGAGGATAAGCTGAAAAAATAATCTCTTCTTCCTTTCTGCAGCCTGTTCTCAAAGACAAAAGACTACATTCACGTGCTGCATGCAGAAACTCTGTTCTTGGTGCAGTCAGTAATATTTTCATGACCATATCCTCCAGTTTCAGTGATTTCACTTTGATATGCATTCATGAAGCATTCAAAAATGTTCACAGTGGTAAAAGAAAATGAAAGAAAAATCCTTCCAAAAATTCCTGGAGTCATCAGGATACACTTTGATCATATTGTATTGTTTGGTACTGATCACAGACAATATTTAATGTATATAATTCACACAGCACAACCTTTGGTTGTGCTATTACAAACGTGGCTGGTCAGGAAATGTGATCCTCCGCTTCAGGTAAAATCTTCATCCAGATCTGCTCAGAAGAATCCGACTAATCCTGCTAACAGAGACAAACCAAACCAGTCACAACCAAGTCTGTCGAGTCTGTCCTCTCCTCGGATGTTTTACTGTTAACCCGGAAAAGGAAGAGGAAAGTCTTCATAGGTCTTTTAGAGGAAATGCTCCTCTTTGTTTCTGACTGCAGGGCCAACGATCAGTTCTTCAAACCTGTTTTCTGGGATTTTTAGTTCTTAGTTTTGAGTCAGGATGGTGTTTTTTTAACTAAGTAAAATGCGATGCAAGTCCATCCTGACAGCAGATTTTCATCAAAATTCTTCTTGTTTCATCCCAGTTTAACAGTCTAAGCTTTTATTCTTTATTCCTTCATCTGTCAGAAATTATAAGAGAACAAGAAGAATCAAGAACACCTGGTTCGCCAAATAAACCTGCAGAATATCAGAATTTTGTCTCAGTTATTCAAATCTGAGTGTTTTATTCTGGTATCCTCAGACACCAAGCAGGCTAATTTTATTTCTCCTAAAGGGCTGGTTAGACAGAGAAAAGAACAGATCAGAAGTCATTAAACTGTGTGCAGCATCGAGGCTGCTCTGCATTACTGCAGAAACAAACCTCAGGTTTCCCGTCATCAGTCAGCAGAGAGGACGATCCTAATCAGGGCTTTCATGTTGTCATCAATTCACAGATGAGATGAACTTGATTAGGCTCTCTGTGCCACTGGGAAGCAGAGGGATTCTGTTAGTCCACTGAGACATGTGAAAGAAAAATAAGAGGACTGCTTAACAGGAGTATGCAGACAAGTTTGGAGCCAGGGGGCTTCTGGGGTTCCTTGTACTTTTTATTACTTTCTTGCTTATTAATTCTCTGAAATAGAATTAAGAAGAGAAGAGTTTTTACCCACAAGCCATCCGTCTACTCAACTCTGAGCCCTAACTGGACCATTATTGCACAGTGTAAATATCATAATTTAAAAAGTGTGTATAGTGTATAGTATATAGAGTATAGTGTATAGTGTGAATTACTTTTTTTTAATTTTTATTCTTATTATATGTGTGTGTATATAAGGTTGCAGGTACAAAATACATTTCACTGTGCATTGTACTGTGTATAACTGTGCATGTGACAAATAAACACTATCTTATCTTATCTTATCTTATCTTATCTAAATATGTTGCATTTATTGATGTATAGCCACAGGACAGAAATGATCTCAGCAAAGAGAACATTTCATTGATTCAAAAGCGAGCATGCATGATCTATGAATGTGATCACCAGCAATTCTAACCACCCAGGTTTGGCTTTAAATGAAATGACTGATTTAAATCCATGATCATTATACTTTCAAAGACAGTTCAGGGACACCAGGTAGCTGAGTTGAAACTTAGCAGACAGCTAGCAGCTACAGCCTCCTGTGTCACCTGTCACTCAAAGACTGATGTGAGCAGCAGTTACTGAGTGAGAAGAAAATTTTCCTGTGTTGCTTTGAAAAGAATTATAATCAAAATTAATGGTTTGAACATCAGTTTCAAAGCGTCAGATGGCTGCAGTCAGCTGTGGGCAAAAATTAGGTTGTTGGTAAATAATAAACATCTGCTGCAGCTACAGCTTAAATTGGAATATAATTTCTATAAACAACAAGCTGCTCTGTTTACCAAAGACAGGTGTATAAGCTGTGCAGGCTTAATGTTCGAGCTGAATTTACCATGAAAATGTCCTGCAGCGAGGTACCGAGTATAGAGGAAAAAATAGATCCGGCACAAAGGTAATGACATGCAGGGAGAGGAAAAGAGGAAAGTAGAGCAGAGGTGCTTAGTGCATCATGGGGTGAGCACTTCAGGGCTAAAGGTCAAACTTTAGTGTCAGCCCAGCGTCAGGATAGAGAAGAAGCTTAGACTTAATTCAGGTTTTATTTTTATCAGGATCAAGCGCTAAAAAAGGTCATGCTGGGATTTTTGAGGGCAACACGAAGAAAAGTTTATTCAGAGTGGAAGGAACTTTTTCACAGGTTTAAACAGCTTCTGCCTCACTGAAATCTGTGTAATGCTGCCTTTTATAACTCTGATGATTCAGAGATGTAAATTATTATTATTATTTTTAGCCCTCAAGAGTCCAGAACAAAGAGACGGCCTTGGATATTAATGTTTGTTTTGCAGCTGACACATTCATGTTCCTCCTTGATGGACAGTTTTCATCCAAAATGCATATTTTCAGCTAAAGACAGCAGTCAGGTCTCAGTGCAGAGTTTGGACCTGTAAGGAGGCAGACAGCAGCCTAAATCTTCTAAAATGCTTCCAGCAAAATGAGGAATCATAAAAAAACAAAACAAAATGCAAACTATGCTACAACTAAATCTGTAATCCCTAATTTTGGTGCATTTCCCAAATCTAGCCCCTTCAAGATATGATTATTAAGCACAATATTAATGGCTGGAAAAGAGGGCTGTCTTCATGTTTCTCTTAGACAACTTCCTCTTATGCAGGCCGACCATTCAGTAGTGCAAGAGAGTCTAATTTAACGTATTTCTCATCTTCAGTGTGACAGTTGGGTTTCACACCATGAAACAGAATGTGAAAAGGCCCAGGGAGTTCTAGGAAAACCACCAAATTACACAATGATCACAAACATATTTCCAAGCAAAGCTGTCTCATGAATTGTCCCTTTGGTGGCATTTAAAGAGAATTATGTCACAACAGAAAGCTGAAATTTCAAAAGAAAGCTTTTGCAAAACTACCAGAAACTTTTACTAAGAGCAATGATAATGAAAGGATATGACTAATAATTTTCCCGCTCTAAGGAAACATGGACACTTCACTCTGTCTGTTGCTGTCACCCTGCTGGGATGGTTTTGGGGAGTGTGGACCGCGGGGATTAGACTGGGCCTTAAATACAGCGTTGATTGCTACCTGACAAGAATCAGGTGTGCAGGGCTGCCCGGCTCTGCCCTCCGGTCCCTCCTCAGAATGGTGGAGAAACTCTAAGAGAGAAAGAAAATCCACCACAGCAGCAACAACGCCGCATCCTGACATGAATGTTTCTGTTTTTCATTTTTGTAGCAAATTTCCCATTTTTTCTTGTACACTTGCTAGTTTTTATTCATGAATTGTTTGTCAATTTTTCCCTCATGATTTTCTTTTTTCATGAATTTTGCTACCAGAAATTTCCCAGAATTTTTTATAACTTTGCATTTTCTTACTAATATGCCTGCCCAGAGTGTACCCTGTACTTCGCCCTATGAGAGGTGTGATAGGCTCCAGTCCCCTACAGCCTGCACTGGATAAGCGGATGGATGGATGGATGGATGGATGGATGGCCCTAATACACTGTCATAAGAAAAAAAAGAGTACTCCAGTCTCTCCTTTTCCTCTGCTTACAGAAGCATGCGCCCCCTATCAGTCACATGTATAGACCTGGATGTGCCACTCACCTTTATCTAGTTTAATGCATCTGTCTGTGAATGTGTGTCACGTGTGAATGTATGACAGTAATATGATAACAAAGAAGGCAAATATACTCTGTTCAGGGTTAATTCAGAAAGCACGACTCAAAAATGTTACAGGAAAAAGTAGCAAAAAGAAAAAACAAACATTTGTGGGACCAATGACAACATGGCACCTAACAGTCACCGTGGAAACAAGAGAGAAAAAAGGTGTCTGTTCACTGAGGAGTTAAAGGCAGAAACACGTCCTGTGAGGCTGCATTTCTTTAAAGGTCATTTCATGCCCGAGGCAGATAGAACTGCAACGTGAAACCAGTCAAAATGATGATGATGTCGTGATTCTGTCAGCATTGCAATCAACATTTACTTGATGACAGGTTCCAGCAAAATGCTGCTCCATTACCCATTTAAACGCTCGTTCTCCTGTTTCCTCATGTCCTTTGTTTCCTTCTAAATTTCCCCTTGAAAAAAACCAACATGGATACAACTTCTAGCAACACACACACACACACACGCACACACGCAGACACACACACACACGCACGCACACACACACACGCACACACACATACAGACACACACACACACACACGCACGCACGCACACACACACGCACGCACGCACACACGCACACACACACACACACACACACACACACACACGCACGCACGCACACACACACGCACGCACACACACACGCACGCACGCATGCACACACACACACACACACACGCACACGCACACGCACACACACACACACACACACGCACGCACACATGCATGCACGCACACACACACGCACGCACACACGCACACACACACACACACACACACACGCACACGCACACGCACACGCACACACACACACACAGACACACACACACACACACACGCACGCACACGCACACACACCACACACGCACGCACACATGCATGCACGCACAAATGAAAATGCTTGGAGTGTAAACATGTTTTTGAACCTGTGGACTTCTTCCATTTGAGTTCAGTTCTTGTGTTTAGCTGGAGAGCAGACATCAAATTAAAAATCCAATAATGCTCTCTCCCTTTGCTCCTTCCCAGAGCATTAATGTCACCCTCTGGCAACAGTAACAGACCAACTTTCAGCTCCGAATCAGAGTGGCCACCCAAATAATGAAATCAGCCAGTTTCCCATTCTCTTTTATTCAGCACAAATTTTTCCCTGAGTCAAATTAAATAAACTTCATTAAAGTTTTTACTTACGTTGTTTTAACAAACTTGTTTCCACTAATGTTTTAGCACCAGAGATGCTCCATGCTTCTCTCACACACACACACACACACACACACACACACATACATACATATGTATATATAGAACCAAATGCCATTGGCCAAAGTGCTGTACGAGCAAACAAAATACATATATAAAAAAGTAAAACCACAATGAAAACAATAAACAATAAGAACCAACATGTCAGACAGAGTTAAAAGCCAAAGAGAAGAAATGTGTTTTAGGAGAACATTTAAAAGCAGAGAGTGAGTCAGCCTGCCTGAAATGCAAAAGGAGATCATTTCACAGTTTTGGGGCAGTGAATAAGTGGGGACACCACCACCTTCTTAAAGCTGGCAGGCACTGTACCTGTATATCTGTATATCTATCTATCTATCTATCTAGATATATATATATGGATGACAATATTATGATATGGTGCTCCAAGTATCCTGAGTACAAAGATGGCAGTCGATTCAACCCTACAACCTGAGAGCCAATCAGCAGGCAAAACAGGAAATGAGAGTCTGTGGTGGAGGTTCTCAGCTGTTTCAGAAGCTGATGTGAACCTCTGGATGTGGAGGATTTACATGAACTTAAATTTGTCATGATTTTCTCACCTCTTATTTGGACAGGAGCCTCAAAAATATCTGAGTGGATTTGAATCAAGATGGCTGCCAAGCTGTGAGACTTGCTTCTAGAAAGATTTTGGTAACTTCACCCTAAATCCTCCCCTGGTTCATGGTCCTCTCTGGCTCTAATAACACTGTCATTTACAAAATGAACTTCATGTTGTATTCAGTAAGACTTTACTTACATGTTTTCATTTATGACTCAGTGCATCATATTTACCATCCTGAGGCTTTCAGCCCTGCATGGTGCATAGTAGTGGGGAAGTAGAGCAACCTGCACCAGCTTTAATTGGTGTGTGTGTGTGTGTGTGTGTGTGTGTGTGTGCGTGTGTGTGTGTGTGTGCGTGTGTGTGTGGAGCAGTGATGCCTGAAGGAAAAGGAGGTTTATTATTATAAATCTAAAAAATTAGGAAGAAATGAAATGGAAATGAATCTAAATCATTTTGTGGTCACCTCCCATTGGGGTTGTATGAAGCAGCAGCCTAAAGGGCTGAAAAATGAAGCCACCATGATTAAATCCCTAAAACCAAATATTTTCTCATCCCAGGGAAGCACGTAATGCTTTTCATTCAGAGCCTGCCTGTCTAACCCGTCCAGATATGGCTCCTTTTTGTTCTCATTGCCCTGCCTAAGGAAATATTGACTATCAAGAGATAATGGCTCAGTTTTAGAGACCAACAAAGTCCATATTAGAAGGCTGGATGGGTGGCTGTGAAGTCACAGCTTCATCAGGCAGGAGAGTAAAAATTTGTGTCCCATTAGTAAAACTGTGCTGTAGGGCCACCGAAGGTTAAAAAAAATAGGGGCTGGATGAAAAGGAGCAAAACTCAGATTGTTCAAGACTAATCTTGAAAAATCAAAGTTTTGTAACGTCCTAAATTTGGAGAAAAAAAAAATACTTGGAAAGAAGTATTCAGATCCTTCACTTCAGGGGTGGCAAACTCCGGGCCTTAAGAGCCGGTGTCCTGCAGGTTTTAGATGTGTCTCTGCTTCAACACACCTGAGTCAAATATAGAAGTCATTAGCAGGACTCTGGAGAACCTGACTGCATACTGAGGAGGTAATTCAGCCATTTGATTCAGGTGTGTTGGATCGGGGACACATCTAAAACCTGCAGGACACCGGGCCTCGAGGCCTGGAGTTTGCCACCCCTGCTTTACTTAGTACTGAGTTGAAGCATCTTTGGCAGCAATTACAGCTTTGAGTCTTTTCAGGCATGATGTAAAAAGCTTTGCAGTCCTGAATTGGTGGTCTGTCATTTGTATTTACAAATCCTCTCAAGCTCGATGTGGTTGGATGGGGACTAAAGCGGACAGCTATTTTCAGATCTCTCCAGAGATGTTTGATAAGGTTCAAGTCAGCACTCTAGGACATTCACAGAGTCGTTCATCAGCCACTTCTGTGTTGTCATTTCGTGTGCTTAGGCTTGTGGTCATGTTGGAAGGCAAACCTTTGGCTCAGTCTGAGGTTCTGAGCACTGTGGGACAGGTTTTCATTGAGGATATCTCTGTACTCTCTGCCATTCAGCTCTCCATTAATCCTGACCAGTCTCCCAGTCCCTGCTGCTGAAAAACACCCCCACAGCACGAGGCTTCCACCCCCATGCTTCACAGTTAGGATGGTATTGGGTAGGTCAGGGGTCGGCAACCTGCGGCTCATTCAGGCTTAATCTGCGGCTCGTGGAAGTAAATTGTAAGTATCCAATTGAAGTGCATTTTATTTTTGTCAGTTCGGTTTTTGTTGTAGTTTTAAATTGGAACGTTATTGTGATCTTGAAATATTTAAATAAAATCATTTTATTTATCTATTTATTTATTTTCGTTTCTCAATATATGCGTCACTCGCGGTAGCTGCTACCGGCTTCCGCTAGTATTTGCGGCTCTCACTGTTTTGTTTTCTGTGGAAACCGCGTTCAAATGGCTCTTTCCGGA